>NC_058130.1:484137279-484223552 GCF_016433145.1 Gracilinanus agilis
CCGGGTCCGGGGCCGCCCCCTCTCCTGCCGCTGCCGCTGGCGCAGCCACGGTCCCCGCCCCGGTGCTCCTGCTGCTGGAAGAGGAGGAGGAGGAGGAGGACGGCGAGGAGGAAGGGGGAAGACGGCGGAGGGGGCGCGGGAGGTTGGAGGGGAAGCCCCGGGGGGGCGCGGAGGAGGAGGACGACGACGAAGAGGACGACGAGGACGAGGAGGTGGTAGTTGAGGTGGTGGAGGAGGACGAGGAGGAGGACGTCGAGGAGCGCTTCGTGCCCCCTGCGGCCCCGAAGGGCCAGCCCCGGGGTTCGCTGAAGGTGCGTCCGGCGCTCCGCGCCCGGGGACTGGGGCACGGGAGGGGGCACCTGGTCTGGGCGCACGGGAGGCGGGCAGTGAGCGGTGGGGCTCGGAGGGGTGTGTCAGCTGGAGCCTAGCCGGCATCTTCCCAGTCCGGCCCGTGCGCGCGAGTGTGTGTGTCTGGTCCTGTATGTTTGTAAGGAGCCCCTTTTCCCCTTCTACACCCCCCTCCAAGCTTTTCATTTCCAGCTCCCCCCCCCCCTTCCTTGAGCCTTTCCCAGCTTCGCTGTGTGGGCAAGGAGGTGGCACCAGGTGAATGCGCCTAGGGGAGCACGGGGAGGTGTCGTGGAATTTCTCCCACTCTGGGGAAGCAGCTCTCTGTGTGTGTGTGTGTGTGTGTGTGTGTGTGTGTGTGTGTGTGTGTGTGTGTGTGCGCGCGTGTGTGCCATACCCTGGGGTGGGGGGTGCTGTTGTTTTCAATCTCGGGCTGGGTCTGTCAGAGACACTGAAGGCGAGCAGCAGCAACAGCAGCTTCTCATGTTTATCGGACCAATCGCCTTTCTGCTAAAGACCTGTTGTTGATGCGTCTCTAGTAGTAGGCACTTGTTAGATGGATGAATTCCTCTGTTTCCATTTCATGGACAAATAAACGAGCTCTTCTTTCATATATGGGAAGGTTGTTTGCAGTTTTAGGGTCCCCCCTTTTCCTGTGAGTGTTTAAAGGGCCCTTATTTATTCCCCAAAATTGCTGATTTTTTTTTCAAAAGAAAAAGATTAGGGTCAGCCTGAGGACACTAGCAATTAAAAAAGATGATCCTTTTTTTTTAAATATGTTGTTGACATTTCTTGAGTGCACCCTCTAAACTGAAGCAGAGGCCAGTATTGTGGTTTTTGTGTCTTCAGCAGATGATAAAGGGTTTATTTATTACACAACTGACTGTCTAGGATTTTCAGGCATGGGATTGGATAACAGCGATTGCATGGATATGTGTTGCCAAGAAGTTTTGAGAGTAGCAGTGGTAAACTGTTGAGCAAGGGATGATTACTTTTCTTTATTGCTGGGCTTTTGTGTATGAACTTAAAAGCTATTAACAGAACTTTTGTGAAACAGATGTGTATTGAAGTCAAGGGAATCATGTGAACATGCCTGTCTTTTAAACTTTGAGCTGAAAAGGTAAAGATTATAAATCATATGTACTTTTGATGCTTATGGAGAATGTCAGATCCACAAAGCAAACAGATGTCAAACAGTAGCAAAGGAGCAGTGGCCTCAATAAGACATTTTCTTGAAAGCTGTCGATTAGGACTATTTTTATTGACAGCTGCTTTTTAGGGCCCAAACCACAAATACTATCCTGATTACTCATGGACTTTTAGAAAGCTTTTTAGATATTATAGTTCTAGGTTCTTTAGTTTGCTTTTGGAACTGAAGTTGAGTGGAACTAGTAACCTTGGGGTGATGTGTCTTAAATATATTTATTTTTATTTTTTCTGAGTTATACATGTATTATCACATAATGCATATTTCCATATTATTCATGTTTGTAAGTGAATAATTTATAAAACCACCCACCCCCCATGGGGTGATATATAGCTCTTGAAGAAGTGTTGCTTACCTCATGTGGGGTGGGGGGAGGCAAGGAGTCCTGAAGTATAAAAAGCCTGGTTTTCACTTGACTTAAAAAGGCTTAAGCATAAATTAGGTATCAAGAAGAACAATGTTAGTTTGGTTTTAAGAAAATCCAAAAATGAATATCTAAATTAAAAAAAATAAGCTGTATTCTACTAAAGTACTATTGTACTTCATCATTGTATGGAAATGACCCTAGATGATCAAAGGATATGCCAGCAAAGTAAATGGGCTGTAAGATTCAACCAAGCTCAAAAAACTTTTAGTGAAGTGGAAAGATTGATGGATTTGGAATCAGACCTGGATTCAAAGTTATTTGATCACGTCACTTATAAGAACCACATTTCCTCATTTGTAAAATGGGGATTATATTTGTACTCCCACTACACAGGGTAAAGAAAATGGTTTGTAAACCTTATAGTGCTATATAAATGTGGGCTGCTGCTACTACCACCACTACTGCTGCTGCTGCTGCTGCTGCTGCTGCTGCTGCTGCTGCTGCTGCTGCTGCTGCTGCTGCTGCTGCTGCTGCTGCTGCTGCTGCTACTGCTGCTGCTGCTACTACTACTACTACTACTACTACTACTACTACTACTACTACATTGTAGAGAGTTGTGACTTGCACTGGTGAAAGTAATACCTTAAAATCAAGGTTCCTTAAAGTAGAAATATAAAACAAGTAAACAAGGTGGTGGTAATTTGCATTTCAAAACAGAGTCATTTTTTTTTTTCAAAAAGATTCCCTGTTGGATTCTATTTATTTAAAATCTGATTCATTTTCTAGAAATTCGGTTTGTATAGTTTTTCAGGAGTACATTTATTGGAAAAAGAAAGGCATACACTTTGTCCATCTTTGATTTACTGACAGAGAATTTAGTATCCTTAACTCCAGGTGTTCTGTGAGTAGAACAGAAGAAAATGATTTTATTATTAGAATATAACATGTACCATTTTAGTCTCTCACAGGATTATTTTTTTTTTCATTTAAGATGTATAGCTACCTTTTCTGAAAAGGGTTTGAGTCACCTGTTAAACATAATGCAAAATAAAATATGTAGTGCAAAGAACAGAATGAAGGTTCTAGTTAGAACATAAAACAGAGATTCTTAACTTGAGGTCTAAGGCTAGATTTCTTCAGAGGTCCAATGAACTTATATAGGGAAAAAACCACCTTTTAAAAACTTTATTTGCCTCTAACTGTATTATTTAAAACCATTATTCTGAGAAGAGGTCATCTGCCCATGGGTCTCATTCTACTGACAAATGGGTGTCCACGATACAACAAATATTTCTTAAGGGTTCAGCTAGATGACTCAGTGGATTGAGAGCCAGACCTAAATTCAAATCTGTCGTCAAACATTTCTTTTTTTTTATTTTTTTTTAATTTTAAACCTTTACCTTCCGTCTTGGAGTCAATACTGTATATTGGCTCCAAGGCAGAAGAATGGTAAGGGTAGGCAATGGGAGTCAAGTGACTTGCCCAGGGTCACACAGCTGGGAAGTGTCTGAGGTCACATTTGAACCCAGGACCTCCCGTCTCTAGGCCTGGCTCTCAATCCACTGATCTACCCAGTGGCCACCCCCCCCCCCTTCCGGGTCAAACATTTCTTAACTGTGACCCTGGGCAAGTCACTTGACCCCCATTGCCTAGTCCTTACCATTCTTATACCTTGGAGCCAATACACAGTATTGATTCTAAGATGGGAGGTAAGGGTTTAAAAATACACATTCTTTAAAAAACCTTTATCTAAAGGAATCTGAGGAATAGGTGCTAAAAGATACTTGAGATACTGTTGGAAAGGGTAGTTCTTTGGTAGCCAAGGCAAAAAGGAAATGTTGTTACATAGTTTTCATTTTCTCAGAGAAAGAAGTGGACACCTTCATTTTTTTCTTTCTTAAATCCTTATTTTCTGTCTTAAAACCAATGCACTAAGGCAGGAAATTGTTAAAGGCTAGGTAAAGGGGGATAAATTACTCACCTAGGGTCACACAGGTAGGAAATCATCTGAGGTCATATTTGAACCCAGGACTTCCAGCTTCCCCCACCCCCCACATCTATCTTTAAAAAAGACAATTTTTTTTTTCAACTAAGCATAAACAAAATCTTAGCATGTGGGTCCTTATTTAAGGGATGGTGGGAAGAATAGTTATCTTAAACTCTTGGTTTATAAAAGGTATAAAATGTTTAAGGAGATAGAGGACATTAAATTATAACCAGCGAAGGACTATTTTAGGGGATTGTGTTGGGAGTGGGGTAGGGTGACTGGTAGGTGGTCCAATGCTTCATTTTTTTTTTTATGAGGTAACTTATAAGAATAGAACTTGGAGAATTTAGATGAGTGGATAGATAAAATAGACTGAGCTGGGACAATACATTCATGTGCCATAGGCATTGTGCTTCTTGTGCATTACTATCCAAGGGAGGCTTTGAGCCATCACTGTAATAAATGTGACTTTGCTCATCGTGGAGAGTGGAATTTTCTGGTAAAATAAAATATAAGTGCAGTTACAAAAAGTCATATGAAAATACATCTTATTGTACCTTCCTGTACAATGTATCCTCTGCAGCTGCCTACCTTGCCACCTCCAGGTTCTGTTAAATTAGGAGGGTTGAATGACAGAATTGTTCGTGGTATTTTGGCAAGGTGTGTTCCGTAGGAAATATGGATTTGGAATACTTTTTCTTCATTGACCATCCCTCCAAGAGTCAGTAACCTGTCAATCAGACTTTCAAATATCAAGTGTGTACAGAGCCTTTGCTGGTGCTAGATTGAAGTGGATTCCTGGTTTAAATTGCCCTCTAGTAGATACCTACAGCACAGTGAAAGTGATAAGCTTTAGATGTGAGGGGATTGGAGGAGCAGCCAGAATTGTATTCTTTGTCCAAACAGAAGACCCAGAGGCCTACTTCTTTACAGGCTGGCCAGCTCCAGGGCCTGCAACTTGAGCTCTTTCCTAAGGAAAGAACTTTGGACTTTTCCTGGCATCTGTACTAAAATCCATGCTACACAGAAAAGAAGAAATGACATTACCTCGAAGAGTTCATAGGGCTGGTGTTACCTGTTATTGATTTTGTTCATAAATGAATCTCATGGACCCACCAAGATGAACCAAGTTGCAAAATGTATTCATAAATAATTTACTGAATTGACCTGTTGGCTGATCATTCAAATGTTGAATCTCTTGTCCATTCATTCATTTAACAAATATTTATTGACTGTGTAGTCTGTATAGTGCACTCATAGATACTCTGAGGGATAAAACTCTGAGGATGTGTAAAACATGGGTCTTTCTGTATGGAGTTTACAAGTCAGTAAGGGACAAACCAGATGCATGAGGATGTGCTTAGTGAGAAAAGCTTTCCCTCAGTTCTGATCCCTCTCCCAACTGTAAATATTATCTGCCTCCTCAGATTTTCTTAGGGATTATTATCTTATTATTTTTTAAAACCCTTACCTTCCATCTTGGGGTCAATACTGTGTATTGGCTCCAAGGCAGAAGAGTGGTAAGGGTAGGCAATGGGGGTCAAGTGACTTGCCCAGGGTCACACAGCTGGGAAGTGTCTGAGGCCAGATTTGAACCTAGGACCTCACGTCTCTAGGCCTGATCCTCAATCCACTGATCTACCCAGCTGCCCCCTATCTTATTATTTTTTAACCCTTATCTTCTGTCTTTGTATCAGCACTAAGTATTGGTTCCCAGGCAGAAAAATAAAAAGTGCAAGGCAATTGGAGTTAAGAGACTTGCCCAGGGTCACACAGCTAGGAAGTATCTGAGGCCAGATTTGAATGTAGGACTTCTCCTGTCTCCAGGCCTGGCTCTCAATCCACTGAATTATCCAGATGCCCCCTAGCATATTGTCGTGATAAGAATAATAACAGCTGACATTTATAGAAGAACTTTAACATTTGCAGATTGCTTATCCATGGCCTCATTTGATCTCTCCTTTATTTCCCCAAATTCTACCTCATATTATAGTTACCTTGCATATTGCCCTCCCCAGTGAAATATAAGGTCTTCAGGGGCTTGAACTACATCGTTTTTCATTTTTGTGCTCCCAGTACTTTGCCTTGCCTTTTGCAAATTTTTTTGGATCTAACTCATAATTTAAAATTATGTTAGTTTTCAGTGAGGAAACTCTCCTTATCAATGTAAAGTAGCATCTCCTCTACAATTTATAATCTTAGTTGCCTGAGCCATTGAGAAGGTAAATGACTTGGCTAGGTCTTCCTGAGACTGGCTTTCTCTTTCCATTAGGTCAGGGTGCCTCTCACCTTGCACATAGTAGATATCTAATAAATAAAATGCTTGTTGAATTGAACTGGAGTGCCTGAATAATAGTAAATAATGCCTAGCATTTATGTATCACTCAGGTGTTTACAAAGTATTTTTCATATATTGCTTTCCTTGACCTAGAAATGGTACAACCAAAATACTATAAGAATTAAGAGGAGGAAGAATATCACTTATGGCTGGGGTGGCATTTGATCAGGATTTGAGGGATGGTTAACATTTTGAAAAGTTAAGATGGGGACAAAAATCATTTTATTCATTCAACAAAACTCATTAAATGAAAAGCAATATTCTAAGGGGGCTGCTGGGTGGCTCAGTGGATAGAGTGCCAAGCCTGAAATCAGGAGGTCCTGGTTCAGATTTGACCTCAGACAGTTCCTAGTTGTGTGACTCTACCAAGTCACTTAACCTTATTTGCCTAGCACTTGTGACTCTTCTGCTTTAGAACCAATACTTAGTATCAATTCTAAGAAGGTTAAGGTTTAAAATTTTAAAAAAGAGAAGCAATGTTCTAGATGCTGAGGATAACGAAGACAAAAGTGAAAAGCAGTCCCTGTTCTCAAGGAGCTTACAATCTACTAGAACCTACAACATGTAAACACATACATTAGTAAATTTAAGATAATTTGAGGAGGGAGGGAGAACACCACCAGGTGGATTAGAACTGACTTCCCATCAGAAGCAACACCTGAGGTAGGCCTTGAAGGAATCTGTGGAACAAAGAAGCTAAGGTGAGAAGTCAGTGCAATCCAAGCCTGGTGTATGTAACGGAGGAGATTGAAATGGGAGGTGAGGTGTTGAGTCGTGAGAACAATAATCATGTCAATATGGATGAGTTGTACTTTGTATGAAAAGGAGTAATGTGAAAAACGCTTAGGAAAGTTGGTTTGACTGAGATGGCTTTTAATGTTAAATTGGAGAATTTGGATTTTTTCCTAGGGGCAATGAGGAACCTCATTTTTTTTGTATTATTTTGAAGCAGGGATATGCCATAGTCAGACTTGATCTTTTAGAGGACTAATTAGCCAACTTTGGAAGGTAGAGTGAAAGAGAGAGTGACTGGAAATAAGAATAACTTGGCCACTTGCAACAGGATGGACTAGAGGTGAGAAGTGTCTAAGCTTGTGGACTTGAGATTGGAGAGAAGGCATATGTAAGAGATGTGTAGAATTGACAAAATTTGGCAACTGATTTGATAAGGGGTAAGTCTGAAGGAGAGGAAATAATCAATAATTATGCTAAAATAATGGATCTGAGTCTGAAAGGTACCCTCAACAGAAATAGACAAGTTTGGAGGTGGAGTGGATTGAGAAGAGGAAGATAATGAATTCTACATTCAGTAGGTTGAGCATGGGATGCCTTCAGGATATCCAGGTGGAAATGTCTGGAAGATAGTGATGTGGGACTGGTGCTCAGGAGAGAAATTAGGGATGGGAAAATAGATTTGGGAATCAAATATATAAAATAATCTAACCTATCAGAGCTGATGGCATTACTAAGAGAGGGTATAGAGAGGAGAAGAAAAGTGCCCAGACCAGAGTGTTTGGGGAACACTCATGGCTAAGGAGAAGGTATGGATGATGAGGCAACTGAAAAAGAACAATGATACAAACAAGTTAGAGGAGGATTAGGAGAGAGGATTGTCATGTAGAATGAGAGAGAAGAATGTCTCCAAGAAGTGGTGGGCAGCGTGGGGTCATCAATGTCAAAAGCTGCTAAGAAGTTAAAGAAGAAGAATGAGAAAAGTTCATTAGATTTAACAGTTAAGAGATTACTGATAATCCTTGAGAAGGCAGTCTCAATCAAGTCTGTCTGCAAGGGGTTGAGAAATATATGGAAGGCATGAAAGTAGATGCAATGACTTATTTCCCAGCAGAACAAATGATATGAGCCGACTTAATGGAGGTGGATAAGGCATGTTCAGAGAACAGCAAATAGTCCAATCTGATCATAGCACAGAATATATAAGGGATGGTTAGGGGAGAGAAGATTGGAAATTGGAGATAAGATCAGGACCTGTTCATGAAGGGTTATGGATTCCAGCATGGAGAGCTTGTATTTTATTAAGTAGGCAGAATTATAGGCTTGGACTGGACCTCAGAGGCTATTTAATCTAGAAACAAGAATCAGGGGCAGCTAGGTGACATAGTGGACAGAGTTCCAGGCTAGGACTCAGGAATATCATTTTCCTGAGTTCAAATCTTGCCTCAAACCCTTACTAGCTGTGTGTCCCAGGGCAAGTCACTTAATCCTATTTGCCTCAGTTCCTCACGTGTAAAATGAGCTGGAGAAGAAAATGGCAAACCATTCCAGTATCTTTGCCAAGGAAACGCTAAATGAAGTCATGAAGATTCAGACATAACTGAAATGACTCAACAACAAACAACAAATAAACGAGAATCTCTTCTACATCAGCAAGAGATCAACCTTTATGAACAATCTGTCTCCCAAACTCCTGCTAAACTGGTCTTCTTTGATGCACCACGAACTTCGGTGTCTCCATTGCCTGAAATCCCTTCTTTTTTCCTCTTGTCAAATCCTACCCTTACTTTAGATCCCACCTCCTTTGGGATATCTTCCCTGACCACCCCAGCTCTCAATGATTCCTCCTCCTGAATTTCCACAATATTTGCTGTCGGCACACTTTATTTTGCACTTAGAGCTTGATTGGTATTTGCTAGTTACTTTTGTATGGTAATGATTATTACATGATAATGCACAGTGCCCAATCCATAGTAGGTGCTTATAAATGCTTGTTGACTGACTAATATAGTTAATGTTTAACAATCTTAGTATTTCAGTGAATTGTATTTTCTGCCAAACTTTAAACTTTCCAAAGTACTTTCCTCACAATAACCCTGAGAGGTCATGATTTCATTTCACATATAAGGAAACAGGAAGGTCATATGACTTTTAGAGTTGACTCAAAATTCTTCCAAACCAGTGCATTTCGTTCTTCCACTCGTATACTTCATGTATGTCCATTTTATCTCTTGAACTAGACTTTAAGCTCCTTAAGGACAGAGATTGTCCTATTTATTTTTGAATCACCAGCTTTAGTCTAACCACAAATGATGTTTATATTGTGCCTTAAGGCTTACAAAACCCTTTACACATATTGCCTTTAATTCCTCATTGGAACAGTCCTGTGACATAGTTGTTGTAGGCATTACTGGCTCCATGAAACAGATGTTCAGAGTTGGTAAATGACTTGCCTATGATCATTTTGCTATTAAATATTAGAGAAAAATCAACTGTATATCTTTATTATAAATTCTAAGCTTTTTCTACTAACAATATGCTGCTTTTGTAGGAGGTGCTTGCTAAATGTTTATTGTTGATTTTCTTGGGGGAGGTGATGTTTGCTGATCCACAGAAATCATATTTTCTGCATCCAGCCAGACTCCTCAGATGACTTTGCCAATTAACTCATAAGGTGTCATCCAATGGAGAGAGCTTTGGATTGGGAATCAAGAGATAAGAGTTCTAGTTTCATTGTTAGTAGCCTTGTGAACTTAAGCAAATTATCTGCTGCCTCTGAGCCTTAGTTTCTCTATATACAAAGTAAAGAAGATGGACTTGATGGTCTCCAAGGCACTCTGTAGGTCAGCATTGGTGAAGTATTGGCATGTGTGCCCAGTTGGCATTTGGGGAGCTGCTTTTTGCCCCTCTTCCTCGTGCCAGTCCAAATACATTTTTTTTTGCATGCCCCCGCCCCTCTGTTAATGCTGGCAACACACAGAAAGCTTGAATTTGCCCTCTGGGCTCTCGAACTCAAAACTATTTGCCAACAGCTGCTCTAGGTCAAACTTCCGAGCTATTACAAGGTATTCTAATTTTTACCCTTGACTTTTCTTCCTCCTTTCTTCTTTCTTTGACTTTTCATTCTACTGAGCCAAGTAAAAATTACTAACACATAGTTTTTCTTTTTCCCTTTTCAGAGGTATTTAGAAAATTGGAACTTTCCTCAGATCTCTTATATACCATCTTCATCTCTTCCCCAACACCCTACAGTTGTTTTCATTCCTGACTCCACTCCACCTATCCCTGGCCTCACCTTCATCACCAAAAGCACCTGTTTGGACCCTCCTATCTCTGCTGTCTTCCTCCCACCTTGAATTCTGAACTTTTAATCTTAAGTGAAAGAGTTTACCCCAATAGGACTCTTTTCTTTCCTCCTTCCTGGCCGAGTTCCTGGCTTATTTTTTCCTGTCCTTTCAAACAGTTCAGGGGAACTCTGGTTTTCAGTTCTTCAGTATGTCTAATCCTAGCCCCAGTCATCCCTGCCTAAACTCCCTAGCTCTGGAGAGTCTTAAGATTTTAAGGAGTAGGATGGAAGGATTGATCTGGTAATTTTGTATGTAATGAATTGGAATGGAGAGTGAAAGCAAGGAGTCCAATTAATAGGTTTCTAACCATGAGGCTATAGACTTGAGCTAGTAGTATTGGTGGTAAAGGATTAGAAGGGACACGCTTCCAGCTGCTCTTTTTGGTAGTAACCAACCAGCATATTTCAGCTGTTTTAAGGTTGTTAAAGAGAATACTTTTCTTTCTGCTTGTTCTAGTAGAAGATGTGTATACAAATCATCTAAAAGCAAGTCATATAGATGCAGTTAAAAGAAGAGGTGCTAGGACATGTCCTTGTTTGATAGCTCTTAAAATTGGGAAGGTATCCATCATAATACTGTTAGTGCCTATTCTAACTTTTAGCAGCTAGCATTTTGATATGGACATGAAAGCTTAACCTAACACCTTTATCCCAGTTTTGCAAGCTTGCCCCAGCCTGCTCAGAAGCTGCTGCTGAATTGATGAACACAGCTAATAATCTTAAGTTGCTTTTAATTATTTTCTCAGTGAATGGAATACAATTTAAGGATAATCAGTTGTTGAATAATTTTGCCTGTGCTGAAATATGTCTTGATGTTTATTATGTAAGAAGCTGACTTGAGAAATGGTCTTAAAGTTAGGAGAAAGCTGGCATATTTTATGTCGATATCTTTTGATTTTTATCATGCCTTCCATTGTGGGGTCTTTTAAAATGTATTTTGATACTATTTGTTTACATTGCCTTCAATTTTGAATATATTTTTTAAACTCTTCAGTCTTGGAACCAGTAACTTGCAGAAGAGTGGCAAGGGCTAGACAACTGAGGTTGTGACTTGCCAAGGGTCACGTAGCTAGGAAGTATCTGAAGCCAGATTTGAATTTAGTACTTGCCATCTCCAGGCCTAACTCTATCCACTGAGCAATCTAGCTGCCCCTGCAATATATTTCTTCTCCCATCCATTCCCTGGGAGCTATTCTTTGTAACAAAAAAAATGAGTGGGAGAAAAGGCAGTTCATCAGAACTAAAACACCAACTAAGTAACTAAGTCTTGTAGTACATGCAATAGTGAATGAATGTCTTAACAAGCATGTAAGTGCTTACTATGTTCAAAACACTAGAAATACAAACAGAAAAATGAGACTCCTGAATCTCCAGAAGCTTGCATTTGAAAACATTTAGAGGAGGTTTTAACTTTAGGGCAACTAAAAAAGCCCAGACCTTAGGGTGCAGCTGCAAATGCAGATGGTAATGCAATCTTTAACCTCTCTGCAAAGAAGAGGAAGATATTTTCTCATCTTTTTCCCTAGGGCTCAAGCTTGGTCACTGTTACTATGTTCAGTTCATTGTTTTTTCTTTTCCTTTACATTATAGTCATATATTCTATTTTCTGGATTCTGTTTACTTCAATATGTCTCAATTATATAAACTTTCCCATTCTTCTCTGAATTCTTATTTCTTATGGTGCAGTACCATGTCACAGAATTCACATATCACTTTAAGTAGTTGCCCCACTGATGGATATCCATATTTTTTCCAGTTCTTTGCTGTCTTACATATACAAAATAGTGCTGTGGATGTTTTATATACACCCATCTGCATGCATATAACATATATATGTGTGTATACACACACACACGTATATATATATATATGACCTTTCTGACTTTGATTTAGGCATAGGATTTAGAAAAATGTCTTACAAATTGATCAGGCAATAATTTGGGTTTAAGAATTATTAAATATACTATTCTTCACTTTATTTTCTTCATGAACTTTTCTGTTATGTAAGCAATATGCACTTTGTTTCACAACATGATGAAGAAGAATATATGTATTATATGATTAAAATATATACACATATATATACATACCTACAAACATATATGTGTGTGTATATATATATATGTGTGTGTGTGTGTGCTTATACACACAAGCTATACCACATTACCTGCCTTCTTGAGGAAGGAGAAAAAAAAGAATGAGATAAATTTTTGGACATACCTGGTATGAGAATTTGTTTCTCTTGGATAAGCACATTTATTATAATTTATTATGTATTTATAACAAATCATATATATCACATTATTGTTATGTTACATATAATATTATGTTCTATATAAAATAAAAAATGGTGACAAAAAAGAATCACTATATAATAATTCACGTTTACATGGCACTTTAGGATTTACTAAGTGATTTTCTCATAACAGTCTTGTGAATTTTGTTGTGTGAGGAGTGTTAGCCTCATTTTACAGATGAAGAAACACAGACTCAGAGAGATTAAGTAATTTGCCTATGGTCATATGGTTTAAAAATATCACAGAGTTCACAAGTGTTTGAGAGGGATTCCCAGGATGACCAGATTTAGAACTGGAAAGGACATTCGAACTCAACTCAAAATCTTCTCATTCTGGTTTCCTCTACTCTACCAGGCTGCCTTAATGTTGCACTTTTTTCTATAAAGTACAATTCTCTATAAAGTGGGTGAGAGTTTTGTGTCACATTTAGGGCACTTAACCACTTTAGTAACTATATTTTGTTATTATCAGAGGATTGAAATGATTCATGAGTGAGGTATTCTTTTGAAGACCATCTTGTAGAGAAACTTGGTCATATTTCCCCCCTCTTTTTTATTTTTATTTTTAATTTTAATTTTTAAAAATTGATTGATTAATTTAGAATATTTTTCTATTTTCTTTCCCTCCCTTTCTCCCTTCCCTCTCCCAGAGATGACAAGCAATTCCGCTGGGTTTTATTTCCATATTATTAATATTTGCAATAGGGTGATCATTTAAAGTCAACATCCCCAGTCATATACCCACTGAACCATGTGACTTGATCATATTTTCATAAGAGAATGTGTTTGCAAGGTAGCTAAATTGCCTAGTTCTATATTAATTTTACTGTATTTGACATTTCTAAGCGAGTTTGTGTGCCAATGCCACCCTTCAATTCCTTGTGTTCTCTTTTTTCCCCTCTCTTTCTTTTTATTAAACCTTTACCTTCTGTCTTAGTCAAAACTCTAAGACAGAGGGGCAAGGGTGAGGCAATTGGGGTTAAGTGACTTGCCCAGAGTCACACAACTAGGACATATCTAAGGCCATATTTAAACCCAGGTCCTCCTGACTCTCTATCCACTGTACCACCTAGCTTCTGCCTTCTCTTTTCAAAAGAAGACTGGATCTACAAGAAAACCTTACTCAGTGGTAAGAGGTCGGTACTGATTAGTAAAAAGCCTGAATTTTAAAAAATGCCCTTTTTTGTTACTTCTGAGTATATACAGGGACATAAACTATTGGCTCATTGAAACGTGCCCTAATTGGGTCCATAAAATAATATGAAATGGACACATTCACTGATTGTATGCAAATAATATAATCTGTTATCCAAAGTAGGTTAAAGACTACCCAGTAATCATAAATTTGCTTGGCAAATTCTTCTTGTTTGTGTCTCTCCTCTCCCTTCTTCCCATAATGCAAAGATAAAAATCCTGAAATATATACACTTCCATACTTCCAAAAAAGTTGTTGTTTCATCATAGATTATAGTTTACAATCTTGCTTTAATTAATGACTGACATGAATTTTTGTTGACCAAAAATTCATCACCAGGTAGCCAACCTCCTAGTATTTATTGTTGGCTAGCTGTTTCAAACTCTTTGTGACCCTATTTGAATTTTTTTGGGAGGGGAGTGGTAAGAGTACTGAAGTGGTTTGCCATTTCCTTCTCCAGCTTATTTTCAGATGAGGAAGTCCAGTTTATTTTCAGATGAGGAAGTCGAAGCAAACAGGTTAAGTGACTTGCCCAGGGTAACACAGCCAGTAAGTGTCTGAGGCTAGATTGAACTCAGGAAGGTGACTCCAGGTCTAGCACTCTATCCACTGTTCTACCTAGCTGCCCTCCTAGCATTGAACCTTTCTTTTTCTTTCTTTCTTTTTTTTTTTTTTTAACCCTTAACTTCTGTGTATTGGCTCCTAGGTGGAAGAGTGGTAAGGGTGGGTAATGGGGGTCAAGTGACTTGCCCAGGGTCACACAGTGAGCCTTTCTTTTTATCTAGTCTGGACCCCAGCTAACAGACACATAGTCTGTTGTCTCATGAAATCATTGGCTTCTATTTGATCCATTCTAAATTTCAGGTAGTTTGTTACTTGGGCAAGTTTTTGTAGCTCTTTGTGCCAAGCTATTAATTCCCTTTCCAGTCTTTTCCTCCATAGCTTTCATTTCTTTTTGTTTTTTTTTATCTTTAGCTCTCATATTTCATTTATAAAAATATTTTAGAACTCTTAAAAAAAAACTTGTTTTATCTCTTCCAAGAATTCTAGTTGGATTTGCACCCAAGCTGTGTTTTTCTTTAAGGCTTTGCTTATAGTTGTCTTGGAGTCGTTCTCTTTTTCTGGGTTTATGTCTTAAGCATCCCTGTCACCATAATAGTTTTTATGGTGGGATTCCTTTTATTTTGTTTGTTTGCTTTCTCATTCTTTCATATTTCTTTCATACTTTGAACTTGATGTTAGTACCAAATTTAGTTCATTTCTGGGGGGATACTCTGAGTTAAACTTTTGTCCTTTTGGGTTCTTCTGCTGATTTCTTGGGGTACTAAGACTCATACTGTGTTATTCTAGAATGTCAGGAATAATTCAGGCTGGAGGGTTACAAGCTTTCCGTGCTCCCATTGTGGTCTGATCCAGGGTGATGTTATATTGCTTCCTTCCCACTTTGCAAGTAACTTTGGTTTGAGTCTAAGGAACATTAGATTGTTAATAGACTCAGACCATATTAGTTATCTAGAAACCTCTACTGGTTCAATATAAGCTTTCCATTGTCTGGGATTCCAGGCTTTATCATTCCTCTGCAATCTTCACTTTGGGTTAGAAGCTGGAATCGAGAAATCATATTACTTCTGGGATCTGAGACATTCCACTGCTGCTTGCTTCTGAATTTAATCCTGGGACCCACAACCACTCCTTACCCTGGAAAACCACCCCTGGGGAAATCAGAGCCCCTCCTTAGCCCACCCTGCACGTATGGCCTTGAATTTGGCAGTAAGTAGCAAAACTGCCTATTGACACCTGTTCCCACTGTGGTGGCCTGGGATGGGCATACATAGGGCTACCTTGGTATGGATTTGGGACTTCCTCTTGCCTTTTTGCAAAGCCTCTTCCTTGCACTGAAGTGGTACTCTCCAGGTGAGACCCCTTCCTTAGTGTCACTAGGTCTCCATTTGTTTTCCCTTTGCAAATCTGGATTGGAAAAATGATTCAATATGGCTTTGTTTTGGATTTCTCCATCAGTTTTCACTGTGGTGCATTTTCTAATTCTGTTTGGAGGAGAGGGTATGGGGGAGGGAGTTTGGAGATGGGAAATGGAGGGCAAATGTACTTCTCCTACTTTGCCATCTTCACTCAGCCCTGCACTTTGTAGGAACATAGTCTCTTGGTAGAACTCTACTCAACATTTTTCCAGCTTGATGGACTTTGCCAGATTCTGCAGTCACCATTACAAGATCTGAGAATTCAAGGTAATCTTTTTATCAAGTCATGAAGTTGGATTTCTTCCCTTTCCTTTTCTCCTTGCCTTCTGCCTTACAATTGATACTAAATATTGAACCCAAAAGCAGAAGAGCAGTAAGGGCTAGCCAGTTGGAGTTAAGTGACTTGTCCAATATCACCCAGCAAGGTAGCATCTGAGGCCATATTTGAACTTAGGTTCTCCTAACTCTAGGCACCATGCTTCTTCGCTGCCTATATTGCATTTTTTCTTTTTTTTTTTCTTCATTTTTTAAAAACCCTTACCTACCATTATAGAATCAATACAAGGTATTGGTTCCAAGGCAGAAAAGTGGTAAAGGCTAGGCAATTGGGGTTAACGCAACCAGGACGTGTATGAGACCAGATTTGAACTCAAAACCTCCCATCTCTATTTCTATCTCTTTTTAACTACTGAGCAACCTAGCTGCCCCTACATTTATTTTCAGTGTTTTATAAAATCTTTTTCCACATGCCTATGAACTTTGAGTCTAGATAATTATTTATCAAGTCTCCCTTTATTCCTGTGTAGCCACATACCTCATATACACCTTTTTGCATGCTCATCTAGACTTCTCAACTCATTTTCTTATTTAAAATCTATTCCTGTCTTGGCTTTCCTCTTGACATCCATTCATCAGACTTGTCAGCTCAGACTAAAAGGTGTCACAAAACGTAGTCCAGAAGTCACAGAAGCAAGGTCGTATCCCTGGCTTCCCGGCTAATTAACTCATTTGCCAATTCAGTAAAAGACAAGTTTATGTTTAAAGGACACATCAATACTTCCAGGATCTGGAATGTTGGCCATGTGGGTTCTCTGTTCCTTGGCCCTCTGCTACCTGATTTAGTAGCTGATCTTGAAGAATTACAGCGGCCAATAAATTTACCAGCCTGCAGCCAGCAGCGGTGATGAACCTTTCCAAATCTAGCTAGACGTGTCTTCGGGCAGCAGACATACTTTGTGTTCTTGGGTCCGTACCTGAAGTGTTTCCATCCTGAGGGGGGCCTGCCAATGCTTGTGTACTTTTGGCATAACCTTCAAGAATCCAGAGTTATCATAATATCAGGATGAAGCCTAGAGGAGGGTATTTACAAGCTATCATCATCCCTAAAGTCGTACTCCCGTGCTTCATCTTGGCATGGAAGTGGCCCTGGGTTCTTGGAGATTATGTCAGAGAAGGACAAGGTTTGGCAGATTCTACCATGCTGGAAAGGCTTTGAGCAGGCCTGGCAGTAGACTCTTATCTGCTTTATGGGAGCTAAATCCAAAGACTCGCATCACCAGTAGGCTGGCCACTTGGTGATGACTTCTTTGGCTACAACAACGCATGAAGCAAAAATATATAAAATAGCCTTCAATCCTGCGTGACCCCCTTGTGCTTCTGCAGGATGAATAGGGGCAGAAGATGCACAAAATCATAATTTTTAAGCCAACTATAAATGTTGGGACTATAAATGTGAGTCCAACCTATACTTAATGGTTTTTTTCCCCTCTCCAGGAGGTTGTGAACTCCTTGAAGACAGAGACTGTTTTGCTTTCGCTGTATATTTGGTGCTTAACATAGTGCGAGGCACATAGTCTAGGTGTTTAAGAAATGTTGACTTGATCCATATCCAAAGACCAGAAAGTGAACCTACCACTGGAGAAAGTGAGTTACTGCAAATGAAATCAGAAAAAGAAAGTCTCAGCTAACGAAAGAATTCTTTCATTCAACGAGAATTTATTAAGCACTTGCTAGATACCAGGCATTATGCTAGATATTAAGGATACAAAATTTTAAAAAATTAAACATTGCTTTCCATTAAGGAACTTGAAAATTCTCAGAAATATCTCAAAATACTCAGAAAATTAAATCCAGAATATATGGAATGCCCCCAAAGTCTTAGTGCAGTTTAAGCTATTAAAACTTACACATGGGGGACATTATGTGCAAAGATAGAGAGATGGGAGATGGTATAGTATTGTATCTTTTTAATTATTAATACCATTTACAAGCTAATTGATTTTGTCTTATAACTGCCTGGTTATAAGACTTATAACTGGTTCTAGGTCCTTGAACTCGGTCCAGAAATTCAGCTGGCCTGTAATGAGTTAAGTTTAGAAATCCATTTCTCTTGCTAATCACTATTCTGTTCTTGCCTTAAAGAAATCTGCTAACCTTGGCGTATGTGGGTGGAAACCAGGGAGACTGCTCTAGTATCTTTACACCACCCAGCTATCCTTCAAAGATGTCTGGTTTGCTATTCAAAAAAGTCTGGACTACTTGCAGGTGGGCTCAAACAATGAATATTTTTCAGCTACAGAAGGGAAGGAGGGAGTTGTTGCTAGCCCCTCATTTCCAATTTTCTTCCAATCATATTGTACCCATACCTCAGTTCTGTAACTGATTGGTTTTGTCATTCATGATTTTGAGCTCTTTTAACCAATTATAACTTGTTTCCCATCTATGAAATCCTTGCTTTTTGTTCAGCACTCCCCCAAAACTATGAGAGGGAGTTGTCTCCCTCATTCAGGGTCTTAGCTATGCTGAGGAAGCTGAGATCCTATTTATTGATATAGTCACACTTTACTAATAAATTGACTGTGCTTGGAACTCTATGCCTCAGTTTTTCTTAATTTTAATTTTTACAGTGTATATGTAACAACATTTAGGCCAATTTGGTAAGTATGGAGAATGTGTGAGAGGGAGTTGAAAGTATAATAAGCCTGAAAAGCTAAATTGGAACCAGATTATGGAAGGTTTTAAATGCCAAACAATAGAGTTTGTATCTTACCTTACTGGTAAGAAGGAGCAACTGGGAATTCTTAAACAGGGGAATGAAAAAGTCAGAATAGTGTTTAAAATTAAGTTGACAGTTGTATCAAAAATGAATCAGAGAGAGCAGACTTGATACATCTAGGTCAATTAGAGACTTTTCCAGGCGGGAGGTGATGAAGACCTGAACCGAGTTAGTACTGATGTGTGATGTGAGATAGGAAATAATGTTGTGGAATCAACAGGGGCTTTGCAACTGATTGGGATATGAGGAGTGAGGGAGAGGGAAGACATGTGAACTTGAGTAAATAGGATCATGGTTGGTGCCTCCAATAGAATTAAGGAATTTGGGAATAGGGAATGAATTCTGTTTTGAACATTTTTGAGTTTGAGATGCTTATGGTATATCCAGTGTTCAGGAGATTTAAAGCTGGGTATATTAGACCTGAGAGTCATCTGCCTGGAGAAGATAGTGAAGCCCATTGTAACAATAATAATAAGAGCTAACATTTATATAGCACTTAATACATGCTAGACACTGTGCTAGCTGCTTTACGAATAAAATCCCATTTGATCCTCACAACAACTGTAGGATGTAGGTGCTATTTTTACTCCTGTTTTACAAGTGAGGAAACTGAGGCAAACAGGATAAGTGGCTTGTTAATAAATGTCTGAAGTCAGATTTGAACTCAGATTCTTTCTGACTCCAGACCCAATGCTCAATGCACCACTTAGCTGTCTTGTAAAGAATGTAGAGAGAGAACAGAAATTATTTCTGAATCAGCTTATAGAAAGACCACTGACTTGTTAGAGAAAAGATCAAAATTAATACAATACTAGATGAATAAAAATGGGGAAGGATGTGACATACAATTAAAGCAACATCAACTTGACTTTATAAGTTATTGATTTAAAAAAAGAAAATGATTGGAGGAAAGGACATTGGCATCAACTCTTGTGTAATAAGTTCACCTAAGTTTTAAACAATGTAAATCCTTTGTCACAATGAACAGACTTTTATGAGAGCCTTAAAAGCATCTTAGTAAGCAAATGCTTGGTTTAATTGCTGAGTGAGAGAGATGGCAGCCAAGGCTAAAATTGACTTAGAATATAATTTCACTGGTAAAATCTTATGGAGAAGGATAGTGGATCATTAATTTTAAACGAGACATAAATAAGGAGACGTGTACTTGCCAGAGTTGTTTGCTATTGCCATGGAGGAAATCCAGAACAGAATCTAAGCTGAAGACAGATTTCTTTTGAGTTCCCACAGTTTGCTCTTGTTTGTATATGACATGCTCATTGAATATAGTTCTGGAACATTGCAGAGCCACTTAAATGTGATTTATATTGACTCAAAAGAATGTGACTAACAATCCATCCAGGAAGAAACAAGTGGATGAAAAAAAAATGCCTCTTGTCCAGGCTGAGATATGCAATCAGATGAATGACAGATGGAGCATATTCATCACTACTCTCTCTCTCTCTCTCTCTCTCTCATATATAGTTACATATATCATTGTGTTATATGTTATATAATTGTTATCTGGATAGGCATTCATGTATATCTTGGTCATAGGCTATAAATGTCTACGAATGAGTTTAGGATTAAATGGGAAGAAAAGAGGATAGATTTTCTTTTAATAACTACAGAGTTCTTCTAATAACTCCATACCTCTTCCTGAAACAAAGACCCAATTTTTTAATACCAGTATTCTTCTGGTGAGATATGCCTGTGGGTCATTTAACACTATAGCTTCTGAAGTTTAAAATCACTTTAAGGGCAATAGAGATAGACACACACACACACACACACACACACACACACATGTTGTGGGTATAATCAGGCAGCTGTGACAAAATCCAAAGAAGGAATTATTAAGAATCGATGTGTTATTAAAGACATGAACAACAACAACAAAAAGAAAGATCACATAGTGAAAGTGAAGGATAACCAGTGGACAGTTTGTTTACTCCGTCAGTTATTATGAGATATTAGGAGGAATGGAGGAAGGCTCCTAGGATATTGGGTGGACTCCACCTCTGACTCATTTATGGATAAGATGGATTTTAGTAATTTTTTAATTTAGGATGGGCTGGTAGAGAAGATTGTAATATGTGACATCATTGAAGGAAAGTACCTCAAGAAAATGGCAGAACCACTGGACTATTAGAATATATCTGAATGTTATCAGAGACCCCTCAATATGACTGATTTTTTAATTTTAAAAAATAGCTTCTTTGAAACTTTTTTTAACATGCAGAAGGTCTTGTTGCTCGGTTGTTTTCAATCCTGTCTAAACTCTTTATGAGCCCAGTTGAGGTTTTCTTGACAAATATATTGGAGTGGTTTGTCATTTCCTTTTTCATCTTATTTTACAGATGAGGAAACTGAGGCAAACAGCTTTAAGTAATTTGCCCAGGGTAAGTGTCTGAGGCCAGATTTGAACTCGGAGAGATGAGTCTTCCTGACTTCAGGGCCAGTGTTCTATCCACTGTTTCATCTAGCTGCCCCCCCAAATTATTGTTGTTCAATCATTTAGTCATCTCCAGTTCTTTGTGACCCCATGGACTATAGCCATTCATAGGTTTTTCTTTTTTCTTTCTTTTTTTTATACTCCTTTTTAATTTTTTAAAAATTTGATACCTTTTCCAATTACTTGTAAAAACAATTTTTAACTTTTGTTTTGTACAATTCTGAGTTCCAAATTTTCTCCCACCCTCCCTCTTCTCATCTCTTACTGAGAAGACAATAAAGGTTATACATGTGTAGTCAAGCAAAACGTTATTTCACTATTAGTCATTTTGAGAAGGAAAACAAACAAAAACCACCAAGAAAAATAAAGTTAAAAAGTATGCTTAGATCTTTATTCAGACTCCATCAGTTCTTTTTCTAGAGGAACATTTTTTCAACATAGGTCCTTTAAAATTGTCTTGGGTTTTTGTATTGCTGAGATTAGCTAAGTCATTCACAATTATTCATCTTACAGTATTGCTGTTACTGTGTACAATTCATTTCACTTTGCATCAGTTCACGTAAGTCTTCCCAGGTTTTTCTGAAAGCATACTGCTTATCATTTCTTATAGCACAGTGGTATTCCATCACAGTCATATGTTACAATTTGTTCAGCCATTCCCCAATTGATGGGTATCCCCTCAGTGTCTAATTCTTTGCCACCACAAAAATAGCTGCTATAAATATTTTTGTACGTATAGGTCCTTTTTCCTTTTTTCTTTTTTTTAATCTCTTCGTTATATAGACCTAGTAGTTATATTGCTGGGTCAAAGGGTATGTACAGTTTTGTAGCCAGAGTGTTTTCTTGGTAAAGATAGTAAAGTGGCCTGCGATTTCCTTCTCAGTAGATGCTTTTGACAGGCAAACAGAGGTAAAGTGGCTTGCCCAGAGTCACACAGCTGGATGTGTTTGAATCTGGATTTGAACTCAGTCTTCCAGATTCAAAGTCTAGTGCTCTATTCATGGAACCACCAGAAGGAAGTCTAAACAAGTTGAAAATTAGTTATCTGGGGGTTTCTTGGCAAAGATCCTGGGGTAGTTTGACTCAAAAGAATTTGGTCTAACTGTCCATCCAGGAGGAGACAATGGATGGAAAATACCTGTTGTTCAGGCTGAGATATGTAATGAGTTTGCTTTCTGAAGAGTTAATAGATAATGTGCCAAATTTGAAGTTAGGCAGTCGTGGATTTGGATATTTTCTAGCTGCATAGTCACAGGCAAATCATTTTTCCTCTCTACACCTGTTTTCTCATCTGAAAAATGGAGATAATAATACTTGTGGTATCTGTCTTCAAGCTTGTTGTGAAGCTTGGATGAACTTATCTATACTAAGGAAGAAAAAAAGGAGGAAGGAAATCCTAAGTTTTTCATCCTTTATTTTGAGGAGAACCAATGACATCACAAAGACGATGTCTTGACTCTCCAGGGAGTTGGAGTTAAAGGAGACAGAGTTGTGCAAAGCCAGCCTCAACGTCTCTTCTAGGGTCATCAAAGTCCAGTGGCAGGACAAACACCAAGATGAGTGGGGTGGCCTGGGAGGCAGTGGGTGGCCTGGGAGGCAGTGGATGACCTTGGCGTCCTTGATGTCTGACCAAGCTCCAAGCACTCCCCAGTGCCTCCTTCAGCTGCCTTCATGGCAGGTGAAACAAATTGTTCCCATTTGCCCATTCTGCCAGAGGCATAGATATTTTCCCTCACTCACCAATGGACTTGAGACCTGTCCGTTACCCTCAACCTGGTTTAGACAGTTTTACCAGTGTGGCTGCTACAGCTTCTTGGAACCACAGATGAGAATTGGGGTGAAAGACACCAAAAGTGGATCAGCAGTCTTGAAAAGGGCTCTCCAGAGCTGCCAGTCCTCCTTAAACACCCTCTTTCACCCAGCTTCACCTGTACCTCTAAGGTAGGAAACAACAAACATTTACTGAACACCTGCCATGTGTTTACATTGAATAAATGTTTGTTGATTAATTAATTGATTGCCAGGCTCTGTGTTAAATGAGGATCTCATTTGATTCTCACAACAACTCTTCAAAGTAAGTACTTTTATTATCTCCATTTTATAGATGAGAACACCGAGGGAGGCAGAGTTTTTAGTAGCTTGTCCAGGATCACCTAGCAAGTGTCCAAGGTTGAATTTGAACCCAGGACTTCCTGATCCCAAGCCTCAACCCTCTATCCACTGTTCTAACAGCTACCAAAGTGCTTTCGTACTTTTCAAAACTAAAAGTGTTTTATGATATCCAGGCATTACTATGACTTCATTTTTTAGTTATTTATTTACTGCCCTCTCTGTGAAACCATTAAACTATTTAACCTCTCTGGGTTACTTAGTGCACTCCTTTGTAAAATGACGGGGAGTGGATCAGGTGATTTCTAAGGGTCTCTTCCAGCTTTAACCTATGATTCTCAGGATTGTTAATATTTCATATGTCTGCCTAGGGAAAGAAAAAAGGTAGTGGAAAAGAAACTTGAGTCAGAATAACTCTACCTCTTGCCCAATTAGCCCTTGGATTGCACAGAAGCCAGAAATTTGTTTATTTTGTAGTTAACAAAGAATCAAGGAACAGTTGATGGAGGAGGAGGGAGATTTCCTAAAGAAGTTGTGTGTGTGTGTGTTTTTTGTTTTTTTTGAGGAATGTGGAAAGATCCAAATACCTGCAGTTTATTGTTTTGATGTGTAGAACCTTTCTACATCTGAACAATTCTAAGTGCTTCTACCTAGAAAGACTCTCTTTTTATTTTTTCTAATGTCATTTGACATTGGTAATATGTGGGTGCTGATGTGGAATCAGGAAGACCTATGTTCAGATCTAGCCTCAGATATTTACAATCTGTGTGACCTTGGGCAAGTCATCGAATCTGTCTGGTTGTCAATTTCCTCATCTGCAAAATAGAGATAATAGCACCTACCTGCCATGGTTGTAAGGATCAAATGAAATAGTGTAAAGTTGCTTTGCAAATCTTAACATTATACACAAAAATCTAGCTATTATTGGTATATATTGAACTAGATTCTCCTCCTTTTAGTCCAGGAGGGAGAAAAAAGTTTATTTTCTTGGGCATGAATGGAAGAGGCATTCCTTCTCATGTATTCACGGATATGTACAACTGTGTATACTTGGTTGTTGGCTCTAGCCATTATCTTGTTGAGAAAGCTGTTTTGTAAAATTCAAACCACTATATAAATAAGGGGAAGAGGGTTGTTATATTTGTTATACCATAGTGTCTGACTCTGTGGCCCCAAGAGCTTGTCTATGGGATTTTCTTATCAAAAGTTACTGGAGTCATTTGCCATTTTCTGCTCCATTGTGTCCCCATTTTATGGATGAGAAATGGAGGCAAATGGAGTCAAGTGACTTGCCCAGGGTCATATAGCTAGTAAGTCTCTGAGGTCAAATTTGAACATGGATCTTTCTGACTCTAGGCCTGGTGCTCGATACTACCTAGCTACCCCAAGGAGAAGGAGTTGTCATTGTAATATCTAGCAGAAAAGCCCAGCTGAATCCTTTGGGAATGTGGATAATTAATGGCCCTGATTAGGAGTAATATTGTGCCATCTCAGTTCTAATATCCTGTGAATAGTCAGCATATCCCTGAGAATTTATTCAGGGATGTATTTCATTCACCCATTTCAGCCTACGGTTCCTTCCAAAGCACTCTGGACACCAAACCGCAGTACTCACACCTAGAAAGGGCACCATTCTCCACCCATTGGGTGGAATGTGCCTGACATCCTAAACCATGCTTCTCTGAGTTCATTTCCTCCTCTCCCTTAATTGTATGTTATTGTATGTCCTAGATTGTGATAAAAAATCTCTAGAATATTTGTAGATTGCCCTTTCTGCCATGTAGTCACCCTAAATTTTAAGGTTGATATAAAAACCGTTCTTTTCTCTTCGTGAAGCAGCAGGGATGGAGTTGAGGTACTTCAACTCCCAAACTGGCAGTAGCCTTTCTTTATTCTCCACTGCATTGCCTCCAGTGGTAGAGAGAAAGGAGCAAAGAGACAAGTTTATAGATTTTATGTATTATGGCAAAAAAAAATGGAAAATAACTAACATTTTCACAAGAGGTATTTCATTGTGGGAAGGACATTAAAGAATGTCACTTCATAGTCATTGCCTACAAAACATGCAATGAAAAATGGACAGCCAGGACGCTTTTCCTTTCTGGACATTTGTCAGAATATCCCAGAGACTATGGCACTATCTTTGCGATCAAGTAGAATTTTAAATGCTCCCCCAAAATAATAGCTAGAATTTACATAGTACTTTAAAATTTGAAAAGTCGTTTATAAATATTATCTCATTTGATTCTTATAGCAACCCTGGAAGGTGGGAAGCATTATTATTATTTTATTATTATTTTAATAATTAATAATAAAAAATTATTATTTTATAGCTAAGGAAACTGAACAAACTAAAGAAATGTCTTGCCGAGGGTCACACAAATATGTGACTGAGGCAAAATTTGAATTTAATCCTTCCTGACTCAAAGTCCAGTGCTCTGTCCACTGAACCACCTAGCTAACTTATGATTTATTTTTTATTAGTATATACTACTAGACAGCCAAGACCTGAACTCTCTGCTTTTCCTCAGAAGTTTTTTGGTTTAATTCTTTCAGTAATATTTTCAACTTTTAATTACCTGCTTAGACACAGTTTAAATTTTAAATAACCATTCTCACAAGTAAAGATACAAAGAAACTGGAATTTTCTGTGCTTTTCAGGAGTAATTGCAAATCAGTAGCTCAACTTTTCATGGAACAGAACTGTTTGATAAGTAGATTTTATTTGGTAAAGAGTTTTTGCTTTATATCTGTGATATTTCATAAAAATGAACCCTTCCAGATGTAGCCATGATTATTTGGGGGACTGTCCTGACTTCCTATTGAAGACTTCCTAACTGTATATATGTTGAATATTGAAAGGTTTTTTCCCCCATTATAATGTTTCTGTTCAAATAATGGATAAGTTAAAAAAAATCATTACATCACAGAATTTTATTTCTGGAAGGAACCTCTTAAGTTACTTAGTTTTTAAACTAATTTTACAGATGAAGAAATAGACCTTGAGAATTTGAATGACTTCCTTATGGTCACACTAACAATTCATGACAATCAAAACTGCCCAACCAGGAATTAGTGTTCATTTGAAGCTTGTTGCAAATTGCATCTCATCTTGTGGGATCTTCTTCCCTTCTACCATTCTATCCTACCCTATAGATCTGTAGCATAAGATTTTTGTTTCAAGCATCCTCACCTACCCTACCTTCCCATTTCAGATCATTTTTTAAGATTGGATGAGGGTGCTGTTATTATTCACTGTTCTATCAAATTCTACCCTGTCACCATCTTAGGAAAGGAGGTGAGCATCCTAAGTCTTCCTCAAACTGGTTTGAGATGGGGGGAGGGAGTGGAAATCTGGTCTTTTTTAAAGGTAGTTTTTGGGTTTGGTGGTGATGTTTTCCTGACAGTCCGTCAGTCTCTCTGTCTCTATATTTGTGTCTCTCTCTCCTCCTCCCTCCCTCCTCTATCTATCTTCTCTGTGTAATTTATGTGCATGTGTGTATTTGTAAGACGGAAATCAAAACTTGTTTGACCATTTGAAGCATTTAAAAATATGGTTAATTAATAATCTGGCCTTGAAATTCTTATGCAGGCACCTTGCTTCAAAGCATATTTTTTTGTTTGCTAGCATGCTATGTGCTTTGGGGGATGATGAATGAGGAACAAAGATGAATGAGGTGACCCCTGCCTCTTAAAATTCGGGAAGCCAAGTCACAAATGAAAGTAGGTAGCTTTCACAAGATTAGGAAATAGAAGTTTAAGAATTGCCAGTTATGGATGTTTCAATTTAATTTTAAAAATGTTTGAACTGTTTATTAGATGCAAGACTTTGCTGTTAAAGTCTCATGTACATGGCACTGTGCTAAGCTCTAGATTATTCAAATGAATGTAAAACTATGACCTCTGCCCTCATGGAGGTATCTGGGTGGGGAAGTGGGTAGAGTACCAGACCTGGAGGATGACCTGAGTTCAAATCCAGACACAGATATTTACAAGCTATGTGACTTTGGGTAAGTCACTTAACCTTGTTCACCTCAATCTCCTCATCTCTAAAATGAGGACACATTGGAGCGGGAACGGCAAGCCACTCCAGTGCCTTGCCAAGTAAACCTCAAATGGGGTCACAAAAGACAGGACATGATTCAAAGATGACTGAATATGAACTTTTCACACGGAGCAAGCATTTTAACAGGGGAGGCAACATGCAAACAACTATACAAATAGAAGATATAGATATAGATACACATATGCATATGTAGTACAGGAGACACATAGATATGATAAATAAAATAAAGGATATATATGTAATATAGGTGACAGATATAAGATATCTATATATAGCAAAGAAATAGATATAGGAGATTTATGTATATATAGTAAAGGAAATATATATTAAATGTATAGTAAATGAAATATATGTAAGATATATATATATAAGTGAAGTGTACATATAGAGAAAAGGAGATAGATAAATATATAGAGAGAAGATAGATATTTATAGATAAGATAGATCGAAAACTAGACAGATAGGCATATAGGCAGATAGATAGACAGACAGATAGAAAGAAAACTAGATAGACAGACAGAGAGAAAACTAGAGACAGACAGACAAATAGATAGAAAAGTAGCCAGACAGACAGATAAGTAGATGGGCACATAGATAGGCAGACAGATAGAAAACTAGATAGACAGACAGAAAACTAGACAGACAGACAGATAGACAGATAGATAGAAAACTAGCCAGACAGATAGATAAGTAGATGGGCTGATAGATAGATAGATAGATAGATAGATAGATAGATAGATAGATAGATAGATAGATAGACAGACAGACAGACAGACAGACAGACAGACAGACAAATAGAAAACTAGATAGACAGACAGATAGAAAACTAGACAGACAGATAGATAGACAGACAGAAAACTAGACAGACAGACAGATAAGTAGATGGGCACATAGATAGATAGATAGACAGACAGAGAAAACTAGACAGACAGACAGATAGACAGATAGATAGAAAACTAGCCAGACAGATAGATAAGTAGATGGACACATAGATAGATAGATAGATAGATAGATAGATAGATAGATAGAAAACTAGATAGACAGACAGACAGATAGATAGACAGACAGAAAACTAGACAGATAGAAAACTAGACAGACAGATAGATAAGTAGATGGGCACATAGATAGATAGACAGATAGAAAACTAGACAGACAGAGAGACAGGCAAACAGATAATAAGTAAAGGATGTATATATCTATACTAATGGAGATATATAGAAGATATATAGTAAAGGAATTATTTAGATATATAAGTATATATAGCAAGTGGTATATATATTTAGAAAATATATATAGTAAAGATTATATATAGTAAGGAGACATATAGTAAATGATATACATATAGAATATATGTGGTAAAAGGCACACATATATAGCAGATATATATAATAAAGGAGAGGTGTATATTTTCATGTATACACAATATTTCTATATGTGAATATGGCTATATACACACACATATACATATATTCATACACATATACATACATGGGAAAGGAGATGTCATTTCAGAGTGAAGTGGGGAAGGTAGAGAAGAGACTGCGAAAGACCACTTGCATAAGGTAGGATTTGGGGTGAGTCTTAAAGGAAGTGTGGAAAGTCAGGAGGAGGCAGGAAGAGGGAGAACATTCTAACATGAGGAACAGCCAGTGAAAAGGCATAGAGTTGGGTCATAGAGAGGAATGATAAGAAGATCAATGTTGGTGGATTGAAGAATATGTGGAAGGGAATAAGAAAGGCAAAGAACAATGCTGGAAAAATAGAAATGGACCACATTGTGAAGGACATTAAAAGCCAGACAGAGGATTTTATATCTATACATAGTAAAGAAAAAAAAGATATATGTATATAGTAAAGGAGATATCTATATTAGATATATAGTAAAGGAAATATATAGAGAAGATATATATATATATATATGGAAATAATATACACATATTAGATACATAATAAAGGAAATATGTAGAGAGAATATATATTAAAGCAGATATATTAAAGATTATATATCTATATCTATGTTTATACACACATAATATATGGAGTTTATTGAGGAAGAGAGAGTGGCACGGTCTCCACTTTCAGCTGAGTGGAGGATGCCCTGGAACAGGGAGAGCCACCAGAAAGCTGTTCCAGTGAGGGCAGAGTGCAGGATGAGGGCTAGCTGCGGGGTACCGCTAGAGAGGGCGTGTGGGTCGAGAGGAGAGATGGAGATGTAGAGGAATTATAAAGGTAGAAACGACGGGTCTTGGCAAGATATAGAAAGTGAGCAACGGTGAGGAATTAAGGATAACGGGAAGAAGAAGACAGACGCTTCATACATCTTGCTTTCACAGAGAGGCTGGATGTATTTGTCCTCACACAAAGTGCTTCCCTTCTGATCACCACCTTTTTTAGGGGGGGCTGCACCCCAAACCTGGAACACTCTCCCTCTTTATCTCTGCCTCCTGGCTTCCTTCAAGTCCCAGCTCAGTATCCCACCTTCTTCAAGAATCCTTTCTCAGTCTCTCTTCATCTTGGTGCCTTCCTTCTGAGAGTGTTTATCCCACCCAGATAAAACTTGTCCATAGTTGTTCTCGTGTTGTCTCCCCCATTAGACTGTGAGCTCCTTAAAAGACAGGCCTGGCTTTTGCCTTTCTTTGTATCTTAGAGCTTAGCACAGAGCCTGGCCCTTAGTAGATGCTTAAGAAATGCTTGTTAAGTAGCTGATGGATTGAGTTTGAGGGTGGTGTACACAAAGAAGTATGATAAGAAGGTGAAATGCAAAGAACCAAAATGATCACAGAAACGTAAAGGAAACAAAAACTTAGTGTTGTGAGAGACAGCTAGATGGAGTGCTGGGTTTAGAGTAAGGAAGATGCAAGTTCAAACACAGCCTCAGACAGTTCCTAGCTGTATGACCTTGGGCAAGTCTCTATCTCTGCCTCAGTTTCTGAAAACTGAGTTTAATAATAGCACCTACCCCCCAATGCTCTTGTGCATATCAAATGAGAAAATATTTGCAATGCCTTCTCAGCATAGGGCCTGGCTCATAGTAGGTGCTATCTAAATTCTAGCTATTATTATTATGAATTTAAAATGCTCAAGTTGGAGTTGAAAGAAGAAATAAGAAAAATTTGTGCTTCTATCTCTTCTTTGCAGAGGTGGGAAAATTGAGTGTGAAACGTTGTATTTTCTGTCAACTTGGTTGATGAAATTGGTTAGTTTTGATGAACTGCTTTTTCCCCCCTCTTTTTCTTTGTTATAGGATTGAGGCAGTCAGAGGTATGAATCTGGAAATTAAGGTGATGTAAATATAGTAGATATCCATTTATATTTGTATATATCATACACTACATGAATATATACATATATGAAATATATACCTATATACATACACATATATCTATATGAAAAGGTCTAGGTAAAATGTATGAAAAATTCGAGAAAGGAGAGCTTCCTAGGCATGGATGTTGAACTCAGAATAAATTAGACTGTATTTCAATGTGTTAGAAGCACTTGAAATTATTACCTCAACTAGGACGAAAAAATAGAGGCAAGGGAGCTATGTAGAAATAAGAATTATATACGTCTATCATGTTAATGGACAGGAGAGTTACTCGAAGGCATGGAAGTTCACTCTGTAATAAATGCTAGAATTTAGGTGACAGAATCTGGGATTGTTAATATGTTCCTGATATAAAACTCTAGTAGTGTATGGATGTTTCAAACGTCCTGAAGAGCCTTTCATTCTCCCAGCTGCTTTTAGCCATGAATATCTACCTGTAAACCATCATAACATTTTGTTTGAACCATGCGTGCCCTTCTTTGTTCTACCTCTTATTTATTTACATACTTGTCTTATTTCTTGTTACTAGATGGTGACTTTCTTGAGAGCAATGACTGTCCTATTGTCAGTCAAATTTTCCTTTGTGCCTCTCCCAGGCCTCATGCTATGATGTTGGTCCTGTGACCCCTGGGTCACAGATTTGGACTTTAGATTACATTTCATCCTACCAACTACCTTGATGTGCTCAGTAAAAGTTTGAATTTAATTGACTTACCCATTACTAATCGTTTCTTGAATTTTAAGCCCTTCTTTTCATATTTTTTTGTAAGATACCTCTCTTCTAATGGCTTTTACTCTCAATACGTTTACTACTCACACTTTCTCTTAAATCTGGCATGATTGGTTGATATTTAGGAATAGTAGGTAGGGTTAACCTTTCAAAAAATTAGCACAAAATTGAAATAAATCTAGTTATTAGGAAAATATTTCCATCCTTAAGATCTAGGCACCAAGGAATTTTTGCCAACTTAAATGATGTTAAATGAATGTTTTGATTGGTTTTCCAATTTGTCTATCTTGACAGCTTTTACTTTGAATCCCATAGAAACTTCAAATGCAATCTATACATTTCCATTGTGACTGTTTTGTGGGTTAATAATAATGATAATATTAATTTCCTCCATAATCACTTTCATCTGGAGACTCACAAAGCATTGTACAAACATTTATTAACTCACCCCATTTGAGATAAGTACATAGTAGAGTCACCATTTTACAAATATAGAAGCAGGCACGGGCTACATCATTTTCCTTTTGCTGTATAACAAGTCAGTAGCAGAGCTAATATGAACTCAGATTTGCTGACTTCCATGTTCTTTGAATGTTTAAAAACCCATTGTATTATGCAAAGGAGATTAAAATTTTAAACTCAAGCTTTTTTCCTTCTCTAGAATAAATTAGTCGATGAAATTCAAGTTTCTGTCTTCTGAAAGGACATGAATAGTCATGCCATGTTTATCCATGTGGACTTTAACGTTGGTTTTCAAAAAAGGATTATTTTACAATAGAGAATATAAACATCAAAACAGCAGTAATTCTTATAACAATATTATTGCAGAGGTACAGTAGTACAGCGAAAGGGAACTGGAAGGAGAAGCCAGCTACCCTTCCTCCCACTCAAGCAGTCACCTAAGTGCTTGTTCTTAAGTATTTTTAGTACACTTTTTTTTTTTTGGCTTGGTGAAGCCTTGTCAGGGAGATTTAGGGAAAAAATCTAGGAGAGAAAAAAGGGACTGGGAACATGTTTGCAGCGACAGGAAAATTCATTTTTTAAAAATGATTAGGTAGTTGAGAAGGAATACTTACTGTCTTCCTACTCTATATACTTTTGCTTTCTTGGTTGTTGTTAATACCCTCTCAATAATTCAGTCAGTCATTAAACATTAATTAAGTGCCTACTGTATGCCAGGCACTGTGCTAAGAACTGGAGATACAAATGTGATAAAAGAAAGAGTCCCTGCCCTCCAAGAGCTTACAGTCTAATGGGAGAAGACAGTACACAAAAGGCAGTTAAAAAGCAGAAGGGGGTTGGGGGCAAGGACTGAGAGATGCCCCAAAGTAGAACAGCTTGATGAGAAATGAGATGTTATGAGCTGAGCATCTTCCTTATTAGAGATTTTGAAGTTCTTGCCTCCACCCTTCAAGCAGATGGATAGAGAGGTGGTGATGAAGTGAGTACCCAAGCTAATGGGATCTTGTAAGATGATCATCCAGGCTCAGATCTTGGAATAATATTTATTTCTTTCATCTCCTTCACCTCCCAGGTCCAGTCATTTGTCAAGTTTTGCTTATTCCCCTTCCATAGTAACTCTCATATCTGCAGACTTCTTTCTATTTAGAATGCTACCAGCCTATTTCAAATCTCTAGTCTCTCTCAACTTGCTTTCTCTTCCATTTCCCAACTGCCAGTCTTTCACCTCTCCAACCTATCCTTTACTCACTAAACAAAATAATATTCCTAAAGCATATTGTTTACCTGTTTCAAAAACTTTTTGCATCTTCCTGTTGCCTTTGGGTAAAATACAAACCTTTTACCTGGGTTTTTAAAGTCTTCTAAAGACTGGTTCTAAACTGTCTTTCCCAGCCTGGTTTTATACTCTCTCCTTCAAGCACTTTGGTTTAACAAAATAAACTATCCTAACTCTTCTTCTATCTTAATTTTGCTCTTATGGCTTGGGCAGCACTTGCTCCCCCTTCCATTACGCGCCCCCCCCCCCCAACCTTGCCTCTACACTCTGTTGAAAATTTTTTTCTTCCTTTAAGACTCAGCTTAGGTGCTATCTCCTCAAATCCTTCCCCTCAATCTTTTAGCTAAAAGTCATCTTTGTCTCCTTGACTTTTCCCTCTATCTAGATCTCTTCTTTGTACCCTGGCTTCCATGCCAGGCTGCATGACACAAACTTGCCTATAACCTCACCTCTAAAGAAGAAGAAATCAAGGCAATCATTAAAAACTATTTTGCCCAATTATATGGCAATAAATATAGCAATCTAGGTATCTAGGTGATATTGATGAATGGTTACAAAAATATAAATTGCCTAGATTAACAGTAGAAGAAATAGAATACTTAAATAATCCCATATAAGAAAAAGAAATTGAACAAGCCATCAAAGAACTCCCTAAGAAAAAATCCCCAGGACCAGATATATTCACAACTGAATTCTATCAAACCTTTAAAGAACAACTAATCCTAATACTATACAAACTATTTGACATAATAAGCAAAGAAGGAGTCCTACCAAATTCCTTTTATGACACAAATATGGTACTGATCCCAAAGCCAGGTAGACCAAAATCAGAGAAGGAAAACTATAGACCAATCTCCTTAAATAACATAGATGCAAAAATCTTAAACAGAATACTAGCAAAAAGACTCCAGCAAGTGATCATGATGATTATTCATTATGATCAGGTGGGATTTATACCAGGAATGCAAGGTTGGTTCAACATTAGGAAAACCATTCACATAATTGACCCTAGCAACAAGCAAACCAACAAAACCCACATGATTATCTCAATAGATGCTGAAAAAGCCTTTGACAAAATACAACACCCATTCCTACTGAAAACACTAGAAAGTATAGCAATAGAAGGTCCTTTCCTAAGAATAATAAACAGTATATATCTAAAACCATCTGCAATGGGGATAAATTAGAAGCCTTCCCAATAAGATCAAGAGTGAAACAAAGATGCCCATTATCACCTCTATTATTTAACATTGTACTAGAAACACTAGCAGTAGCAATTAGAGAAGAAAAAGAAATTGAAGGTATTAAAGTAGGCAATGAGGAGACTAAGCTATCACTCTTTGCAGATGATATGATGTCTACTTAAAAAATCCTAGAGAATCAACTAAAAAAGTTAGAGGCAATAATCAACAACTCTAGCAAAATTGCAGGATACAAAACAAATGCACATAAATCATCAGCATTTCTATATATTTCCAACACACCACAGCAGTAAGAGTTAGAGAAAGAAATTCCATTTAAAATCACTCTAGACAATATAAAATACCTAGGAATCTATCTGCTAAGACAAACCCAGGAATTATATGAACACAACTACAAAATCCTTTCCACACAATTAAAACTAGATCTAAACATTTGGAAAAACATTGATCGCTCATGGGTAGGTTGAGCTAACATAATAAAAATGACCATTCTACCTAAATTTAGTTTACTTATTTAGTGCTATACCTATCAAACTACCAAAAAACTTTTTTACTGAATTAGAAAAAACTATAACAGAGTTCATTTGGAAGAACAAAAGACCAAGAATATCAAGGGAAATAATGAAAAAAAAGTGAAAGAAGGTGGCCTAGCAGTACCAGATCTTAAACTGTACTAATAAATCAGTAGTCATCAAAACATTATGGTACTGGTGAAGAGACAGAAGGGAGGATCAGTGGAATAGACTTGGGGTAAGTGATGTCATCAAGAGAGTATAGGATAAACCCAAAGAGCCCAACTTTTGGGACAAAAACCCACTATTTGAGAAAAACTGCTGGGAAAATTGGAAAACAGTATGGGAGAGATTGGGTCTATATCAACATCTCACACCCTATACCATGATAAATTTAGAATGGGTGAATAACTTGAATATAAAGAAGGAAACTATAAGTAAATTAGGTGAACATAGAATGATTTACCTCAGGGCAGCTGGGTAGCTCAGTGGATTGAGAGTCAGGCCTAGAGACGGGAGGTCCTAGGTTCAAATCCGACCTCAGACACTTCCCAGCTGTGTGACCCTGGGCAAATCACTTGACCCCCATTGCCTACCCTTACCACTCTTCCACCAAGGAGCCAATACACAGAAGTTAAGGGTTAAAAATTAAAATTAAAAAAAAAAAAAGAATGGTTCATTTGTCAGATCTATGAGAAAGGAAAGATTTTAAAACCAAGCAAGAGTTAGAAAAAAATTACAAAATGTAAAATAAATAATTTTGATTATATTAAACTGAAAAGTTTTTGTACAAACAAAACCAATGCTGCCAAAATTAGAAGGGAAGCAACAAATTGGAAAAAAATCTTTATAACAAAAAACTCGAACAAAGGTCTAATTACTCAGATTTATAAGGAGCGAAATTAATTGTACAAAAAAACCAACCCATTCCCCAATTGATAAATGGGCAAGGGACATGAATAGGCAATTTTCAGATAAAGAAATCAAAACTATCAACAAACACAAGAAAAAGTGTTCTAAATCTCTTATAATTAGAGAAATGCAAATCAAAACAATTCTGAGGTACCACCTCACACCTAGCAGACTTGCTAACATGACAGCAAAGGAAAGTGGTAAATGTTGGAGGGGATGTGGCAAAATTGGGACCTTAATGCATTGTTGGTGGAGTTGTGAATTGATCCAACCATTCTGGTTGGCAATTTGGAACTATGCCCAAAGAGCTCTAAAAGATTGCCTGCCCTTTGATCCATTCATACCACTGCTGGGTTTATACCCCAAAGAGATAATAAGGAAAAAGACTTGTACAAAAATATTTATAATTGCGCCCTTTGTGGTGGCAAAATTTGGAAAATGAGGGAATGTCCTTCAATTGGGGAATGACTGAACAAATTGTGGTATCTGCTGGTGATGGAATACTATTGTGCTCAAAGGAATAATGAACTGGAGGAATTCCATGTGAACTGGAATGACATCCAGGAATTGATGCAGCGTGAAAGGAGTAGATCCAGGAGAACATTGTACACAGAGACTGATACACTGGTACAGTCGAACATAATGGACTTTTCTACTAGCAGCAATGCAAGGATCCAGAGCAAGGCTGAGGGACTTATGAGCAAGAAAACTAGCCACATTCAGAGGAAGAACTATGAGAGGAGAAACTCAGAAGAAAAACAACTGCTGCTGTTGACTCAGCTTTTGCTGCTACTGTCTTTAGGTCCCACAACCAGCGCCATTTCCTCTATGCTCTACTCTTTGCCAGCCCCTACTCCAGTATTTTCAGACCCTGATTTCTGACTGCATATGTTGTCTTAAGCTGGAAAATGAGTCACTTTGACTTTTTTTTAGGTTATACTGTTCAGAATTTGATTTGATATGCTTTTTTTTAAAAGTTGTTTAGAGTTTTGAGTTGGGAGAGCTCATCAGAAAGATCCAATTCAAACTATGCCCAAAGGACATTAAAAGTGCACACAACACCTTTGATCCAGTCATACCACTGCTGAGTTTATACCCCAAAGAGATAATAAGGAAAAAGATTCATACAAAAATGTTTATAGCCGTGCTCTTTGTGGTGACAAAAAATTGGAAAATAGGAGAATGTCCTTTGATTGGGGAATGGCTGAACAAATTGTGGTATCTGTTGGTGATGGAATACTATTGTGATCAAAGGAATAAAGAACTGGAGGAATTCCATGTGAACTGGAATGACCTCCAGGAATTGATGCAGAGTGAAAGGAGCAGATCCAGGAGAACATTGTACACAGAGACTGATACACTGTGGTATAATCAAACATAATGGATTTCTCTACTAGCAGCAATGCAAGGATCCAGAGCAAGGCTGAGGGACTTATGAGAAAGAAAACTAGCCATAACCAGAGGAAGAACTGTGGGAGGAGAAACACAGAGGAAAAACAACTGTTTGATCACATGAGTTGGTGGGGATATGATTAGGGATGTAGACTCTAAATGATCACCCTAGTGCAAATATTAATAATATGGAAATAGGTCTTGATCAATGACACATGTAAAACCCAGTGGAATTGTGTGTTGGCTACAGGAGGGGGGTTGGAGGAGGGGAGAGAAAGAACATGATTCATATAACAATGGAAAAATATTCTAAATTAATTAAATAAATAAACTTAAAAAAAAAGAAAGCTCTAATTCACTCTGCCATTTTGGCTCTGTTCCTAGTTAAGTTAATATTAATGGATGGTCTAAAATAGAATGAATTTTAGTACTCCACATTTTTTTAATGTCATTGATTTTCTGTCACTGCAGAAGAAAAAGGAGGCCTCAGTTTGCTTGTCTGTAAAAGGGGGAGTCACAGATTTATTATGCAAAAATTTCTTTGTAAATCTTAAAAGCACAATATAAGTGTATTGTAATTGAGATGGTTTTTTTTTTTGAGAGGAAGGAGAGTATACATCTAAAATTTATGGCTGGAAGATAAAGAGAGGCATATTTCAGAGCTTCTGACTACTATGCAAAAATGGATGGACTTCCTAATGAGGAAATGGGTTCTTTGGAAATAGATGGAGATATTTTCAAAGGAATTTGTGCTTCAGATGCTGACTTGAATAGATGACCTTTGTAATCCCTTCCAACTGAGAACCTAGTAAATTTTGTAAGTGATGCTGTTTGTTTCCACTGTGATCAATGAGATTCTAGTTGTCAAAAAACTTGTTACTTGACTCAATATAAAGGAAGCTTTGCATTGATTTGAAGCATTATTGCAGTAAGAGTGAATACAGAACAGCAGGAATCCTATACATCTAAATCCATTACTATGAATGATGGAGAGTCATTAAGTGTAGTCTTCTCACTCCTCTCTCCCCCAGGTGACCTATCCAGCTTTGCCTTCCCTTTGGAGATGCCCATTAAACTTAGAAGGATCTAGCTGATTACAAATAGAGCTCTTGACTATAGGGATGGGGTGTGGAATATTGCATATACTGTCAGTATAGTTGGTGTGTTGATTGGCTTGCTAATGATTTCTCTTTCTTTTTATTCCTTGTTACCTAGACTGAGTCTCTGGATAGGGGAGGGAAAGGAATTTATTCACAACTGTAAATGATATAAAACCAAAAGATATTAATAAAAATAAGATTAGGAACAAAAAAGAAAATGGAGCTCTGAATTGCAGAGCACACTGATTATGTGATAAATTTAACCACTGGAGAATGATGGATAACTCCTATGGATAATATTCTACTTCACAGAATAAAATAATAATGTTCCATAAACTAAGGAGAGGAACAAGATTAATTTTGTAAGGTTGAGTTGAAAGATAACAAAAGAATGCTAAGTTGTAGATTATAGCAATGTTTATTGTAGGACAAAATGTTATTCAGTAGAAGCAAATGAAGGTTAATACACAAAAGAAAGATAAATAAATTTTTTATACATATAAGGTAAAGAACATCTGGAAATCCAGCTACAAAAATCTTTTTTGAAAAAGATGCTGAGAATAAAGATCTCTTAAACATAAAAACTTAAAGGAGAAAGAAGAAATATTTTGAACTGACCATTTAGCTTAGGGGAATAAGAAGAGTCAAAAAGAAGGTAAGAATTGAAAACTAAAAGAAAGAAAAATTTATAATTTAGGTTAAACCCCAAAGCTTTGGAAAAGGACTTCCATACAGGAGAGAAGAGTGATGGGAATGGAGAGCTTATGGAAATAGGGTTGCTTCAAAGGAGTTTAAGTAAAACTGATCATAGGGACAAAGTATTGCTTACAAAAAAAGAAATAAAAACCAGAAAGGAAAAAAAGTCGCCAAAACACTTTTTAAAATAGCAGCACTAGAAATACAAATGAAGGAAAAATAAAACTATTATAATGAAATAAACTAGATTAGACAATCTAACAAAATGAGATAGAGTAGCAGAATGTTTGAGTAAACAAAACTCCACTCTGTTGCATACTATAAACATATCCAAAAAGCAAAGAAGTGTATAGAATTGAAATGAGAAGTTAAAACAAAATTTACTATACATTAGGTGAATCCAAAAAAGGCAAAAGTTGCAATAATGCTGTCAAGTACAAATCAAAGTTGACAGTATCAACAGACACACATGAGGAAATTGAATTGTACTTTAAAGAAGTCAAAGACAAGGAATCAATAGTAATATTAAATTTATATGCAGGGGCAGCTGGGTAGCTCAGTGGAGTGAGAGTCAGGCCTAGAGACAGGAGGTCCTAGGTTCAGATCCGGCCTCAGACACTTCCCAGCTGTGTGACCCTGGGCAAGTCACTTGACCCCCATTGCCCACCCTTGCCACTCTTCCACCTATGAGACAATACACCGAAGTTAAGGGTCTAAAAAAAAAATTGTATGCACCAAATGGCATAGCATCTAAATTCATAAAGGAAAAATTGAGTGAATTGGAAAAAAAAGACAAAACAATAATATAAGACTTTAATATTCCTCTCTCAGAGCTGAATAAATACAACAGAAAGATAAACACAAGGGAAAATATAAAATTGCTTTCTCTTCACAACTCAGTCTATTCCTACATTTCTAGTCTTCTTATACATTATTTCCTTCCCTAGTAAAAAGACATTTTTTTAATTGAATGACTACACATCTCTTCTAAGTCTTTATTTAAAAACAGTTTACTCTTGTGGATAGAATTTTTACCTCTTTCCCCACATATATTCCACAAACCCATTTAGAACCCTGTAGTAGAGAGAGAGGTAAACAGAATTATACTTTCATACAGTGAAAGTTCAGATGAGTAGATAATGCTAAGATAGGACTCTCCTTGCAGATTCATTTCCTTCCCATAACCTAAATATTTAGGAACCTTTAGGATACTTTTATGGAGTATTTCTAGTATTTTGAATGTGGAGTAACTCTATAATAGTGAATTTAATCAGTTTGCTGTTTCCATATTACAGGTCTTTCTATGGGTTTAGGGATTGTATATGATGGGGAGCAAATGAAGGGAGAAGCAACAATTCCCATCTTGAGGTATGGGGGAATATTAGAGGAACCCAAATCTCCCTTAGAGTTCTAACAAGCTTTTATAAAATCCAACCTTAGAAGAAATATGAAACTAACCAATAAAAGCAGACAACTCTGTCATTTTGAGAGGACAAACTAGAGTATTAAAATTGGAGGATGTAACAATTTTACATAAAGAATTGGAGATGTGAATATAAACTTGGTTTAGTATGTTTTCTAGGAAGTGAGATCATTCTGCCAAATCTCTAAGCCCATCAAGTTTGAAGAATATTTTTTTGTCACATTGCAGCCTTCGCTAAATTTATAATCAGTCATTTTAAATATCAAGAGTATAGCTGCCTAAAAAAAATTCCAAATACTTTTGAGGAAGAAATTGATTTTCAGTTTTCAAAATACAGTTTAATGGTTGACTCTTTCTTGCTGCCTTCCAAATGCCTGAGCAGCAATGTGTTAAATGCCAATCTAGCAGTTATAATTTGTTCAAAGTGTTTTAGTGACAGTATGACATAAATAATCAGTGTATAATAACCATGTTAATGATAAAAGACTCCAACAGTGAGAGAAGTGTTTAAAAGCATTTCTCTAAAGGTTAAAGAACAAGCCACTCAAGAGTCATGACATGCTGTTATAGTTCAGTTCTAACAATCATCTCTTGAGAGAAAGGTTAGAGGTAAATATTGGGATGGCTTGGGGGCTTAGTGGAGACAGTGCTGGGTCTGGAGTCAGGAAGACCCGAGTTCCAATCTGGTCTCAGATATGTGAGAGCTATATTTCCCCCAGCAAGTCATTTAATCCCTGTCTGCCTCAGTTTCTCATCTGTAAAATGGGGATACTAGCACCTGCCTCCCGGGGTTATTTTGAGGATCAAAGGAGATAATAATTGTAAGGCACTTAGCACAGTGTTGGCCTACTTAGTAAGAGCCATGTAAATTTCGTTTATTGTTGTCATTAGATGAAACTTGAAGGAAGTTAGGGATTCTCAGAGGTCAAAGTGAGTAGGGAGAACATTTCGGGCAATAGAGGACAGTTACTTGGTAAAAGAATGGAGGGGAAGGTCCTGCAGTGGGGAATAGCAAATGGGCAGCTGAAATAAGCAAAAGATGAAATTTTATTCAATATAGTTTATTTTAAAGATATTTAGTCAATGCAAAAGATGAAATTTTATTCAATATAATTTTATTTTAAAGATATTTAGTCAATCAACAAGCATCCACTATATGCCAGGCACTGTGCTAAGTATTGGTGGTATAAGTCTGAAAAATGAAAGAATCTCTCCTCTCAAGGATCTTACATTCTGATGGAAGATGAGTATGTTTAAAAATATATGTAGTATAAATATTAAGTGAATAAATGTAAATATATGAAAAGTAGTTAAGTCCAAGGTAGTTTGAGAGTAAAGGCACTAGTAATTGAAGGAACCAGAAAAGGTTGCATGCAGAAGGTGGTATTTGAACACCTTTTTTTTGGTTGTTGTTGTTTAAGTATAATTTTTATTTTATTTTTTAAAAATATTTTTCTATGGCTACATGATCCATGTTGTCTCCCTCCCCTCTTCCCTTCTCCCTCCTGGAGCTGACAAGCAATTCCACTGGTTGAACAACATCTTTAAGGAAGAGAGGGGAACTTTGAGGCAAACTGATATAAGCCCCATTTCAAACAAGAAGAGCTGGAGTGGAGTGTTGAGGGACCTTGGAGTTGGAGGTAGGGTGACACTGGACAGATAGGATGGGGTAAAGTCATGAAGGGAGTCAAAAACTGATAGAGGAGTTTTAATTTCATCTAGAAGTCCTACTGTTGATTTAATAAGGGAGTTACACAGTCAGATTTTTCAGTAAGGAAAATTACTTTAGCATCCGATTTGAGGCAGAAGAATTAAGAAGGCTGTTCAACATATACATGTTCAAAACTGAACTCATTATCTTTCTGCCAAAACACTCCTCTCTTCCTTACTTCTGTTATCGTTGAGGGCATCACCATCCTCCCAATCACGGAGGCTCACAGCTTCCTTGTCCTTTGACTTCCTCCCTCCCTCATGACCCTTCCTTCCCTTGCAGTCTGTTTCCAAATCCTATCTTTTTTACCTTCACAACATCGCTCGTTTGTACCCCTCTTCTCTCCTCCGACGTGCCACCATCCTCGTCTAAGCCCTTGTGGCCTCACACCTGAACTATTGTAGAAATGATCTTCCCAAAGCATAGATCTGAGCACATTACTCACTTCTTCAATAAACTTCAATGGCTCCCAATTACCTCCAGGATCAAATAGGAAATTCGGTTAGGTTTTCAAACCTCTTTATTACTTGGCTCCTTCTTGCCTCTTAGTCTACATATATCTTATCCTTTCCAAGGATTTATTCCATGATACCATAGCTCTGGTTTCTTTGTTGTTTCCAAAACAAGACACTCCATTTTATGTAGCTTTTCCCTCATGCCTGGAATTGCCTCCCTCCTTATCTCTGCCTCCTGGTCTCCTCAGCTCCCTTTAAGTCTTAAATAAAATCCTACTTTCTGCAAGAAGCCTTTCTTACTCCTCAATGCTAGTGCCTTCCCTCTGAGATTAGCTAGCTAGCTAGCTAGCTGTCTACCTTTCTAAAATAAATAGATTCCTCATAATAATAATTAGTTTTATCCTAATCTTTTGAAATGGTAGTGGTATATTAACCAGAGAAGATGATTAACCAGAATGTTCCTTTCTCCAACTACTTTGGACAAGTTTACCAGATTTAAAAATTTTAAAGTCCTTTCCATTGCCTATCTAAATTTAAAGTGGGACTATAAAAAAATTGGGGGATCTTGGGATAAGGCAAAAGACTTACACCACCATGCCTTGATCCTTTTCTTTTGTTATTAGTATTATTATTTTTATTTTTAAAAATTATTTATTTATTTGATTAATTTAGAGTATTTTTCCATGGTTACATGATTCATGTTCTTTCCCTCCCTTCCTCCCTCTCCTCTCCCCTCTCCCATAGCCAATGAGCAATTCCACTGGGTTTTATATGTATCATTGTTTGATTCTTTTCTAAAGACCATTCAGGAACATAATATGAGTGCAGCCAAGGCATTGACCAGTTTTAACGCATTATGTACTCATCCTAAATTGTTTCTCCAGCTTTGTGCCGAGTGATATTTTATATTTGGCTTTCATCACAAGAAGAGTACAACATAACCAAAGAGAACAGTAGGCATACATTTTCTTGGAATACAGTCAAAATCAGAGTAAGACATAATAAATACATGAGTAGCAAAGAGATGGTGTGAAATGAGTATTCAGAGATGGGGTAAAAAGGAAATGAGAAAAGCAGAAAGAAGACAAAAAGACTGACACATGATGGTCATTCAAGGAGCCTTTTTGCTAAATGCTCGCCCTGTCCTAAGCATCACGCTAAGGGCTAAGAGTATAAAAAAAAAGACAAAAAACGGTCATTGTCCTGAAAGAGCATTTCTTTTTTTTTTTTTTTTTTTGTTTTTTATTTTAAACCCTTAACTTCTGTGTATTGACTTATAGGTGGAAGATTGGTAAGGGCAGGATGAAAGAGCATTTCTGTTGAAGGAGACAACATGTCAATGACTAGATACTGCATAGTGTATGGAAGGTCATCTCTGAGGATAAGGCAGTGGGGACTGGGGGGCCTGGGAAAGACCTTCTACAGGAGGTAGTATCAGATTGCATCTTGAGCTTACTAGGTGCTTGGCCAGGTCCAGAGAGACAGGAGGTCTTTGGTTCAAGTCTGTCCTCAGACACTTCCTAGCTGTGTGACCCTGGGCAAATTCACTTAACCCCCATTGCCTACCCCTTACTATTCTTTTGCATGGGAATCAATACTTAGTATTGATTCCAAGACAGAGCGTAAGGGTTAAAAGAAAAGAATTCTGTACACAAAGATGAATTTGTGGAATGTGAAGAACTGTGAGTATAGGGTTCAGACTAGAGAACCAGCACTAGAACTGCAGGACACTATATAGCAGTTAAGGAATTGTGCAGAGAGAGAGAGCAATTCCAAGACAAAATCCATTGAGATGTACATCAGTAAGTATAAACAATAAAATTTGGAGGACCACAAATATAAGCATTGTGAGGACCCCAAACAAGGCTCAGATCTTAAATATTCTCTGCAGCCTAAGGTCAACCTGATCTTTACAGTAGGCTTTTGGGTTAGATAGTTTTCTAGTCACAAAAATCTAGGTTCAAATAATATGTAATAAATAAGGTTTTCTGAATAATATAATAAAATTCCCCCCTAAGGTTCAAATGTAGCCTCAGATACTTTTTAGCTGTGTGTATCAAGGCAAGTTACAACCTCTGTTTTACCTCAGTTTCCTCATCTGTAAAGTAGGGATACACCTACTCCCAGGGGGCATTCTGAAATGAGCTAATAATTATAATTACTATATTATAATTATTACATAATGAATTAAATATAATTATAAAATTAAGTTATATATTATAATTATTACATAATGAATTAAATATAATTATTATATAATTATTACACAATTAGAATATAATAATATAATAATTATATTTAATTCATTATAGAATTACAATATAATACAATTATATATTATATTAAAATTACATAATTATAATATAATGCAATTACATATTATATTAGAATTATTATAATACAATACAATTACATATATTAGAATTATCATATAATTATAATATAATAATTACATATTATATTAAAATCATATAATTATAATATAATATGATACAATTACATGTTATATTAAAATTATTATATAGTTATAATATAGTTATAATATGATGCAATTACATATTATATTAAAATTATTATATAATTATAATATAATAATTATAATGTGCTTAGCACAATGCCTATAACATAACAAGCATGATATAAATATTAGCTATTATTATTGCTATTGTTAAAATATAGCACAAATAAGTTCTGGGTTCATTCCTCTCAATTCTAAATTCACCAAGAGTTTGAAAGCAAAGAGCACAACCACTTCTACCTTCAGGGATCTAGGGGTTACTCTGAAGGGTGGAGTATGTCTTTATATTATTGTTGCTTTTGAACTCTTATTCATTATGTTGTTTCCTCTACCAGTTACCAATATTTACCCAATACCAGTAAACTGTTGATATTTCCTGCATATCACCAACAACATCAATGAATTTTTAAAAAGGGATATTCCCTAGAAGATATGGTTAGAACTGAAGTCCAAAAGCATTTCTCTAGACCTAGGACATACTTTCTCCTTGATATACCTTGGCATAGAGAGCTCTCAACTTTTAATGACTACCAGACATTTGCCCTGCCTGGTTTGCTTCTTGATGTGGCATAGCTGATGCATAACTTGCTCCCTTGCTTGCTGGACAGGATGTCTCAGCTCTTGGGTCAATTTACTACTGGAATAATTCAAGGAGATTGCCTCTCTGAACTGTATACTCGCCAGAATTGATTGCTGCAGCTCCCTATAGATTCTTTTAAGGATTCCTACTGCTGAACCTCTGGTGGGTCTTCTGATCTTGCAAAGCTCACAAAGTTTTAGCCCAATCTATTCTGTCTCTAATTTTCATTGCCTAAAACCCAACTTAGACCGAAGAACATCAGGGGTTTATGTTCACATCCCTATGGAGGTAGCTTCCACTGGGAGCCTGACAACATTTTTTTCCTTCTGACTTAACAGTCTCCTGGGGGGGAAAGAGTAATTTTGTCTATTTGTTGTTGTTGTTGTTTTGTTTTTTTGTACCTGATGCATGCATATTCAGTTTCTGCTTAGCAGCCAATTAAAAGGTTTTTCATCACTATTCAGTAGTAGACAGGAAGTCTCACAGAATAAATTGTGCATGCTTTGAATCAGGGGCAGAACCCCCTCCCTCATGAACCATCATATATTTCCAGAGTCAGATTTCTAAGCCTGTCCAGGTACTACGTAGGATAAACTGTTAACTACTAATCTCTTGTTAAAATCAAATTCACCTTATTCTCTCAATAGTCACTATTCTTCCACAGAACTTGGAAGCTAGAAGGAAACTTAGAGATGATCTGTCCCAAGTGTCTCACCGAATCCCAAAGATGTTGAGGGGCCTACTTTTAGGTTAAATCTCATTATATGGATTTCAACAGGAAATTGACATTATTTCATTGTGTTTCATAATAATTTCATGTTAACAAATATAAAGTATAATTTTAATGAATGATACGCCTGTCCTGTATAAGGATAATATTAGAAAATAAGTCTTGTTTTATTAGCTTAGATATAAGAAGTAGAGAAGCTGGCTTGAGGAAGAATTGGAGTTTCAAATAGAGCTGAAAGAGAGTGTTAATTTCGTATGTTGGCAGTTATAACCATTTTTTCTATGACAGTTGCATGCTCTGGGTGTGGCATTCTGATAGTTGGTTTCTGGCATTTGACAAGAGTCACATGCAGGTTCTTTTCTCTCTCAGGGATGGAGAAGGTAACATCTTTGCCTCTCTCTATCTCTGTCTGAGTGAAAGACTTGAAGGAGTGGAGTGTTTTCTTTTCCAACTTGGGAAACACTATTCATTTATCTGTTATTGTGTATAGATTGGTTAAGCTCTGAAAAGATGAAAGAAAATCTGGTGTTTGGTTTGGACTCTGAGTCTGTTATGACTCAGAGTCCTAACCTGATTCTTGTTGAGACTCAACCAGCTAGCCTTGGTTATCTTTATAATTTAAAGGCGAAGTTAAGAATTATGGTGGTAGTTTTAGTTAGAATAGTATAAAATTTTGTTTGTTAGATCATGGAGGATTAGCGTAGCCTGAAAACCACAGGAGAAGTGGTTCCTTGCAGAACCTGGGAGTTTATTTGGATGGAGTTAGAATTCCTTGGAATTAGAAATCCTTTTATCCTTATATATATTTTAAATAAATAGTTTATTTTTTTAAGCAAGAGTCTCTTTAGCATTCCTTGCGCCTGACCCTGAAGGGAAGTTCATCTTTGAGCTTTCACTTCACTTTACCACTGAAGATACTTTTGATAACATCTATCAAAGTATCAAGAATCCATTTTAAACCTTTATTTCATTGATCTTTGTCCTTATTTTTGTGTCCGCCTATTTTATTTTTATACCTGAAGCTAGAGAGGAGAGCCATCTCCCTTCTCCTCCAAAAACCTATATCTGAAAGAAAGTAATTAAAAAATGCTCCAAATTCTCCCTTTGACTTGGTTTAGAATTCTCTTATTATATATTAAAGCTATATCAGCCTCAAAGGCCATATAGCTTGGAGATGCTTTATAGGGTGAATTGCTTATTGTGATGGTAAGGTTAAATTTTAAACAAAATGTAGCTTTTCTTCACAAATAAAGGAAGAAGATGATTGTTTATAAAAGAATCCTAAATAAAATTCCTCCAAACAGCAATCTTCCTGCGTGTATTTAAAATAGCACTAATTTTCAAAACAGAACAAAGCAAAAAAAAAATATTTACATGCGACTTTTCAGGAATAATAGTAAGGCTAATAACATGAAGACAGCTCACCTTTGTGTAGGGCTTTAAAGTAATTAAGAGCTTCTCCACATAACACATGTGCTGTGTAATGTGAATTACTAATGAATTTATTGTCATGGGAATCAGGCTATACCATGAAATGGACCTTATATAAGGGAACTGTTACTTGTATAAAATTAAGGAATTTTATATAGAAACACACACACATAAATATATCTTATTTTGATACTGCCTTTGCCATTATGCGTATTTCTTAAAGGAAAACTTCCTCATATAATTCCACTTTATTCCAAATTTTACTGCTTTGTGAATAATGTTGAAAGGAAGTTCCAATGCATTTGGTAAGCTCAGGAGAGGAAAAAAAGAATTATAGAGGACGGTTAGCATAATTATTGTTAATCCTTCCTTTAATGCAATTATTATAATTCCTAGAAAGCAGGTTATTTCTTTAAGATGTACATGTAGTTTGTATTAATAGTTTGGCCTACACAATCCCACCTACTCCATAACTTACAAGGAAGTACATTGTTAGGTAAATCACCATTTTATGGGTATTCTGATAGAATAATAAACTTCTGATTGGTGACTGGAATACAGAAAATGATTCAACTTCAGTGACTGCTTGGGAACCTGCTGTTATCTTGGAGTTGTAGATATTATATAGTCTTTGAAATGAAAATAGATACCAGGGAGAACATAAACTAAATGAATGAACTGAGAGAATAATTGGAGGGCTTGTAGGAGTTTGGAAAAGATGAGAGTTGGAATGCTGAGCATTGCCTAGCAGGAAAAGAGAAATCTTGAGAAAAAAATACAAAATAGGTAATTGACATCTCTACAGGAATTAATAGGAAAGGGTCCCAGAAAACATACGAATCAAAGCAGTAAGAAAAATTTGAGACATATTGGACATGCCTCAAATTGGCAGCATGATATGATGGAAGGAAAAACTTTTTGCTTCAAATGTTGTCCTAAGAACTATGGAATGATGCCATCTTTTCTCATGCTTTGTTTTAGAAATTCTTAGATTGGTCGATGGGAGGTCTAGAAGATTTATGTTGAGGAAACTATTTCAGGCTGAGAGAGGTCAACTAAGCGGAAGTTTCTCAACTATGCTAATCATTTCTTCTCAAATATTGGGGATCAGGATCACAAGATTACATATTTGGAGTTGGAAAAAGACCTTGGAATTCAGCTAAAGATGAGAAAACTTAAAGCCCAGAGAGGAGTTGACTTTCCAAATAGGTCAAAAACAGCAAAAATCAGGGCTTGTGACTCCAAGTTCATTGCTCTTTGTGTTATGCCATTCAGCTCTGTGGTATGCTTCAGTGGAGTAAATTATAGGAAGAAAATGTTCTCCTCAGTAGTAGTCCACTGGTGGAGAGAGTTGATAAGAGTAAAGGGACCTGCCATTTTACCAAGCACTGTATTGACAGAAATACCAACAGAATGACTGTTTCCAAATATTAGAATACTATAGGATTTCCTACCAGAAAAGGTTGCTTACTAGATCTTACAAACCTGAGTCTCATCTGCAGAATGTAACTCGATGACTATAATTTATTTTTTAAAAAGTAAAGGCTCATTATCTTGAAAATGAGATGAGTTGAATTGTTTACCCAAGATTAGAAAGTTCTTCCTCTGGGCATTGGTAACAGTGGTAAACTTAGGGGTTTAATGCATTCTTGTTAAGATGTTTGGTTACCTATTGTTGCTAATATTTCAAATGTTTTTCAGTGTCATATTCTTTTTATTTTAAAAATTAAGCAAAATTATAAATGTACTCAGAGACCTATTAAAAGCAATAGTGCTTGATTTGATGACTGAGAATTGGTAGCCCTTGTTCAGATTATATAGTGAATCAGTACTGCCTCTAGAATATAAATTAGTAAAGACCTTTTCTTTTTTGGTACTGATTTCTTCTTCTTTTTTTTTTAAACTCTTAACTTTTGTGTATTGGCTCCTAGGTGGAAGAGTGGTAAGGGTGGGCAATGGGGGTCAAGTGACTTGCTCAGGGTCACACAGCTGGGAAGTGTCTGAGGCCGGATCTGAACCTAGGACCTCCCATCTCTAGGCCTGACTCTCAAACCACTGAGCTACCCAGCTGCCCCCTACTGATTTCTGAAGAGAGTTGACTAGGCATAGTGGATAGAAATCAGGCTACAGTTCCAGATCCTGGGTTCAGATCTCTCATCTGGCATATATTGGGTCAGAGACTCTGGGCACTGCATTTCTGACTCCTTGAAGGCAACACTTTAAGACCAACAGATGCAGAGAAAGTATTTACCTGCAATGATAAAGGGTCTCCTATACTAGTGGAATCACAAACCTATTCCCAGTCTTTCTTGCCTAATTTCTAAAACCTGGATGGACAAATTTGACATTTACCTAAATGACAATATAATTAATAAAGAAAAATCTTGATTATGAGGGACATGAGATTTTTCTGTTTATTTCTTCTGAAACTAATAATTACATTCCCTATATCATGTTCTAAGCCTGAATATTAAATTACTTCCTAAGCATCTCTGAGCTAGTAGTTATATCCCATTTTAGGGAGAAATTGAAGTTCAGGAACATTAAAACCTTCATGAAAATAAAATATAAAAATTCTTATGGACACTGCTGTGTTCTCCTCCCTCTCCCCCTTATCTTTCACTATAACTTCTTAGAGGAAATAGGATCTAGGACAAATAGGAAGTGAAGAAATGATTGTTCTTGTTTTTCATTCATTTCAGTTGGGTCTAACTCTTTGTGACCTCATTTTTGGCAAAGATACTGGTGTGGTTTCCTACTTCCTTCTCTATCTCATTTTACAGATGAGGAGACTGAGGCAAATAGCATTAAGTGATTTGCCCAGAGTCACACAGCTAGTAAGTCTCTGAGATCAAATTTGAACCCAAGGAAGATAAAATTTCCTGATTTCAGTCCTGGAGCTCTATCTATTGGGCTGCCTGAAGAAACAGTAGTTAGCTGGAGTAACAGTTGGACATATTGTTCCTGCATGTATCCCCCTTAAAGATGGAAAGGAGGAGATAGTGCTTACTTTAAAGCAGAGGACTCACAGTATGTGAACCTTCTCGTTTAGCTTTAAAAAAGGTGTAACATGAAGCAGTAGAAAGGACACTAGCTCTTTGGAAAGAAGACAAGTTCAGATCTTGCCTCCAATTCTTGTAACTTGGGAGAGCATGGATAAATAGCTTGATCTGCCTGTCCCAGCTTCCCATCATCCATAAATTGAGGGGATTGGATTAGATAGCCTTTGTGGTCTCTTCTATCTCTAGAATTATGATTCTCTGAGTCAGGTATGGGGGAAAATGCCCAGGAAACAGTGCTTTAAGAAAAATTTAATTTGGAAATTAATTATTAAGATGTACTTCATAATTTTGTGTTTTACAGAAGGTGTTTATATAGTGTCTGTCACTTGTCTGATGTTTTCCTGGCAAAATGTAGATATTTCTTGTTGAGAGCAATTTTTTTCCCTTGGATCGTGACTATTAATAGTGCTTCACAATTTTTTACCTAATATTTATTTTAGGTGACTAAAAGAGGGTCTCAGTACTTAAAATAGCATTTACTTAATACAGTTAATCAACACTGAAAAACATTTATTGAATGCCTACTTTATGCAGGGCATTGTCCTTAGAGAGCCACCCTCACACTATGGTGGAGTGAGAGTCTACAATTACCTGTTAGCACAAACAGCTAACATAGGTGCATTTTTAGCTTCTTTCAGAATCAACAAATTATCAGTATCTATTTATGCTAAATTGAGTGGTCTTTTTATAGCCTATGAAATTAGTTCCATAACCACTGATATGATTATGTTGCAATACTAAAAGGATTCAACATTTTATTAATGGTGAATGCTTTTTTATTAATGCAGTTTTCAACCTCTTTAAATCATCTTGTGGTCCTTTTCTTAATGATGATCCTCTCAGAATTAACTTAATCAGTCAATAAGCCTGTCTTGTATTGGGAAGTTGTTTTATTCATAGACCAGAGTATAAGGGAGAAGTTATTGCCAAGAAGTTTGCTCAATGGAGATTCCTAGAAGATATAGAAGAACTACATTTACTCTGTGACAATAGCAAGTTTAACACTGTCTCCTTCCTCACTTCTTCTATTAATGACAGCTCCTTAAAAAAACATATTTGTGAAGGTGAGATGGTGAATATTTCTCCAGGAATTTAACTGCCAGCATTTTGTCTTATTTTCCTTTTTTGCACTAAGGTCACTTTAGTGCACAACTATTTACTTGAAAAAGAGGTCTGCCGTTACACAAGATCTAAAGAATACAGATTCAAAAATGTCTTTTAAAATACCCCTGTTCTCCTAGCCCTTTGTCATCAAACTTTTCCTACAATATTGAATTTTTTTGTTCTTAAGTTGATTAGTTGTGTCTGACTCTTTGTGACCTCATTTAGGGTTTTCTTGGAAAAGATGCTGGAGTGGTTTGCTATTTCCTTCTCCAGTTCATTTTACAGATGAGAAAACTGAGGTAAACAGGGTTGAAAGACTTGTCCAGGGCCACATAGCTAATAACTACCTGCACATTTGGACTCAAGTCCTCCTGGCTCTTTAGGGCTGGCACTTTATCTACTGCTCCACCTCCCTGCCCCTGAAATAATAAAAATTTTGCATAAACAAAATCAGTGCAGCCAAAATTAGAAGGAAAATGGGAAACTAGGGGAAAATTCATTAAATTTTTCTGATAAAGACCTAATTTCTCAAATATTTAGGAAACAGAATCAGTTTTATAAAAAGTCATTCTTCAATTGATAAATAGGCAAGGGATATGGATAAATAATTTTCAGAAGAAGAAATCAAAAAGCTGTCAATAGTCATATGAAATGAGTACAGCTAGAGTGTGGGTTGTGAGCCAGGCCCAGAGACACGAGGTCCTGGGTTCAAATGTGACCTCAGATACTTTCTAGCTATATGACCCTAGTCAAGTCATTTAATCCCCATTGTCTAATCTTTACTGCTTTTGTCTTAGAACCAATACACAGTATTGATTCTAAGATGAAACATAAGTATTTTTTTTTCAAAATGGTCATATGAAGAGATGCTCTAAATCTCTATTGAGTGGAGAGATACAAATGGAAACAACTGTGAGATATTACCTTACACTTATCAAATTGGCTAATATGAGAGAAATGGTTAATGACAAATGATGGAGAAGATGTGTAAAATTAAAATTACTGGCATATGGTTTAGGGTAGTTGCGAACTAGTCCAGGTGCTCTGTTCCACCCCTGCCCCATGCCTCTTTATGTGATATAATTTACCCCATTTTACTTCTCTCTTCCCATTTCTCTTAGTGCAATCCTCTTTTTTCACCATTACGGGTTTTTTTTTTTACATATCATCTTAAACAGCTCACCCCCTATCTATGTATATTTCTTCTAACTACTAAGATAATGATAACAATTTTTAAGAGTTACAGATATCATCTTTCAGTGTAGGAATATAATAATTTTATCTTATTGAGGCTCTTAAACTTTTTCTTTTTCTTATTTACTTTTTTATGCTTCTCTTGAATTTTGTATTTGGATATCAAATTTTCTGTTTGGTCTCTTCTTCAGGAATGCTTGGAAATCTTCTATTTTATTAAGTGATCATACTTTCCCTTAAAAGAATATAGTCAGTTTTGATGGGTAGAGTATTCTTGGTTGTAAACCCAGTTCCCTTGCCTTCCAGGATTTCATATTTGAAAACTTCCTGTTCTTCAAAGCTGCCAGATCCTGATTAATCCTGACTGGGGCTCATTTCTTTCTGACTGCTTGCAGTGCTATCTCTTTGACCTGGAACCTCTTGAACTTGGCTATAACATTCCTGGGAGTTATTATTTGGGGATTTATTACAGGAGATGATCTGTGGATTCTTTCATTTCTATTTTACCTTCTTGTTCAAGAATATCAGGGCAGTTTTCTTGGGTAATTTCTTGTAATATGATGGATATCTAGGATTTTTTTTTTTTTGGTCATGACTTTCAGATTGTCCAATAATTCTTAAATTGTCTTTCCTGGATCTGTTTTCTACGTTAGTTTTTTCTTCAATGAGATATTTCATATTTTCTTCTATTTTTTTTCATTACTTTGATTTTGTTTTATTGTTTCTTGATGTCTTGTAAAGTTATCATTAGCTTCTATTTGCCCAATTATAATTTTTAAAGACTGAATTTCTTCCATGACCTCTTGATCCTCTTTTTTCCATTTGATCATTTCTAGTTTTCATGGAACTCTTTTCTTCATTGGATTATTGTACCTCTTTTTCCATTACCCAATTTTGCTTTTTAAACTGTTATTTTATTTTCACATTACTTTTAATTTTTTCCCATTTTTCTTTTACCTGTCTTATTTGATTTTTAAATTCCTTTTTGAGTTCTTCTAGCACTTGAGACCATTTTCCATTTTTCTTTGAAGTTTTCCATTTGGTTCCTTAGATCTCACCATCCACTATTAATTCTGTGCTTTGCTCTTTGTTGAAATTTTCTAAGGTTAGGTGTTTCTTTAGTTATTTGCTAATTTTCCCAGCCTTTCTTTACCTGTGGACTGGGAATTCTGAAAATTGCTGATTCTGTCTCCTCTGCTGATGATTCACAAGGCTGGACACTGTGAGCTATTTTGCCCTGAAGCTAGGTCTTCACAGAAGGACAAGCTTGAAGGGGCCAAGCTCTGTGGACTTCTGGGTGGTGCCAGAGCCTGGGATTTCAAGGGATGGGTCTGGGATACTCTGTAGCCAGGGTGTCGGGATCCTGAAGTTGGCCTATTCCCAGGCTCAGAGTCTGGTGCAGTAGACGAAGGATTGGTTGGCCAGTACTCCTCTGTGTGAAGGTTTGCTTTTGTTTCCCCCTTATCCCATGAAAATCAACCCTCTCTGCCTACCCTTCAGATTATATTGAGCAGGAGAAGCCCCCCTACCCCATCTTGCTGTTGGTTTTTGTCTCCTGTCATTTTGAGGCACTTTTAAAAAGATTGGTTGGAAGGATTATCAGAGCAGTTTCAGCCTTTGATGCCACTAAGAAACCATCTTGGCTCAACCTAGTCCAGCTAATCTGGAGAATAATTTGGAACAATGCCCAAAGGACTATAGAGCTGTGCATACCCTTTTGAGCAGGCAATAACACACTAGGTCTTTATTCCCAAGGAGATCAGAGAGGGAAGAAGAGGGGGACCTATACGTACAAGGATATTTGAAGTAGATTAGGCTCCAAATGGGAAAGAATTGGGACAGAAGTAAGGTTGGGATCAAATAATATTGACCCTAAAAAAATAATGTGAAGTAGATGAAATTTATTTTCATATCCTTAACTTATACAGCACTTCTCCCATCAGTCCCCTACACTGTCTTTGTTGTAGTTCATGGTCTCAAAATTTCTTATGTAGACTATTGCAGTCATCTTCTTGGTCTCAATGTCTTTCCTCTTCAATGTGTCCTATAAGTTGTCAAATCAATATTCCCAACACATAGATCTGACTATACTGTTATTCTACTAAAAACTCTTAATTGTCTCTATATTAATATTAATTCAAAAATAAAACCTGCAGTCTGGTGTTTGATAAATTAAATATTGAAATTCACCAAAATCCCTAGTTATTTTTCATATGGTTTGCTGTCTAGTTGTGTCTACTCCCATAGCCATATTGTACAAATGATTTTTAGAACTTATGTGCAAAATTATATTTTATTTTGTTGTATCTGATTTACCATCCTATCCTATTTGAGTCTCCTAAAAACCTAATTCTGTTATGTAACATATTAGCTATCTGTCCCAGCTTTGTCATTTAGCAAAACTGAAAACCATCCCTCAGTCTCTTCATTCAAAGCATCAATAAAACTGTTGAACAGGATAAGATCTCTACAGACTTTCTCCCTCCTAATTTTTACTTCATATTACTGCCCTTATTTTACATTTTATTTTTTATTACTGTCCACATGTTATTGATTCCAGTCAAACCAGCATAGTAACTATTTGTGATGGGTGATATGCCATCTCCCACTTCTAGGCCTTTGCATAGTCATTTCTCCATGTCCAAAATACACTCCCTTCTCTCTAACACCTCTTAAAATTCCTAGCTTGCTTCAGAATATGGCTCAGGTGACCCCTGCAACATGAGACCTTTCCCAATTTCCTTCGCTTCCCCTAGTTAAGTAGCCTCTCACTTTGTAGATACTTATATATCATATTCCTACAGTAAAATATAAACTCTTTGATGCAGACACTATATTTTGCTTTGTCTTTTATCAGTGCCCATCACAGTGCCTACTATATACCAGATGCCTTCAGGCTGCCTAAGCTTTCTCCACTACTCAGTCTGATGCACTTAATCCATATTACTGAACTATTGTTATTTTCCCCTTTATTAAAAATTATTCTCTTTTCTTTCATTCCTCTAAGACATTGCTATTAGCCAGCAGTTATAGTAGAAGTCATTTCCATTAACAAATTTATAATGAGTTAAACTGTTATCTGATACAGTTCTAGAAATACATCTCAGTAAGAAATAGTTTAAAACCCCAGAGTTTGTGATTGGAAAGAATGATTTTTCAGAATTCAAGCATTGCATCTGACCAATGGGAAATATACTTCATATAAACTTCCTTTTCCCATGCTTCAAATCACTCTCTAATGGTGTGTGTCAAAGTACATCTTTGCCCTTATTCTGTTCAACAGTTTTATTGATGACTTGAATGGAGAGATTGAGGAATGCCTATCAATTTTTGCCAAATGACTCAAAGCTGGGACAGACAGCTAATACGTTATATGACAGAATTGGGTTTTCAAGAGATTCAGATAGGATAGAATGATAAATCAGACTTAACAAGATAAAATGTAATTTTTGAACATAGCTTATAAAAATCATCTTATTTTTGATGATGATTAATGAAGCCATGAGAATAGACTTAACTAGACAGCCAACCATATGAAAAATAACTATTGATTTTGATGAATTTCAGCCTTTAATTTGTCAGCAGTGTAATTTGCCCAAAGGGTCAAAGTGATTTTAAACTACATTAATTGTATCTAGAATGAAGGTGATTTTTCTGGTGTGTTCTGTGCTGTTCATAGCAGGTCTGGAATTTTGTGATCAGTTTTGAGGAACACACATTAATAATGTCATTGGCAAGCTGGGAAGAGGGTAGCTACTAAGAGGATGAGATAAACTGAAATCTTACCATGTGATGGTGAAGTTGATGGAACTTTGCTCATTTATCTCAAGGAAGGGGCAGATATGATCACTGACTTCCAATTTTGATAGCCTGCCATGTGAAGGGCAGATTAGACTTATTCTTTCTTATTCCATCAGAACCAGTGAAAGGAAGTTCTTGGACGGCAGACTACAGCTTAGTACAAGGAAGAACTTACCAATGCTGAAACCTCTCCTTAAAAAACCCCCAGCAGGAACTAACTTGTGAGGCAGCAAGTTTCCCTTCACCAGAGCTGTTCCAAGGCGAGACTAGGTGAAATATTGTAGAATATTATGGAGAGGATTCATATATTAGATAATAGATGGGCTAAATGAGTAAAGTTGCTTCCAAATTCCAAGACTTAGGTTTTTTTTAACCTTTACCTTCAGTCTTTGAATCAGTACGATGTATTGGTTCCAAGGTAAACGAGTGGTCAGTGCTAGGCAATGGGGATTAATTGACTTGCCCAGGGTCACACAACCCTGGAAATATCTGAGGCCAGGTTTGGACCCAGGACCTTCCATCTCTAAGCCTGGCTCTCAATCCACTGAGCCACCCAGCTGTCCCCCTCCAAGATTTAATTTGATAATTTATTCCACAATGGTAGCCCTCTACTTTACATATGGCTAACCCTGAGATAGGGAACATGAATAATAGATTCTTTGTAAATAGAATCCTTAACAAATGGTCTGATTTCCTTGGACCAGAAATAGTGAAAAGAGTGCCACAGATTGGGAGCTGGGAGGCCTAGATTCTAGACCCAAGTCTGTCTCATAACTATAATTTAACTACTCTGAGCCTTCCTTATTTGCAAAATGGGAATGATCATGACTAGCGTCCCTGATTCATATAGTTCCTTTGAAGATCAAATAAAATATTGTATTTGAAAGTTAAACTGTTAGGTGATGATAATAATAACAATACATCTAAGGTGCTTTGTTTTATCAGTGTTGGTGGCTTCTGTATACCTTGCTATATGGTTTCATGAGCCACTTTTGGCCCCCAAAATCATTACCAGGTCATCGACTCTTTTTGGGGGATGAGTTGTTCCAACTTAGGCTGGTCCTTCAGTGACAGTCTAGTACTGGGTCATATTTGAAGCCTTTCTAGTCTTTTATTTTTCCTTCTTTAAAAAAATAAATTAATTAATCAACAAAGATTTGTTGTTAAGTACCTACTATATGGAAACACTATTCTAGGCATCAGGGATATAGATAAAAAGAATGAAATAGGCCTTTTTAAAAAATCTTTACCTTCCATCTTAGAAACAATACTGTGTATTGGCTCCAAGGCAGAAGAGTGGTAAGGGTAGGCAATGGGGGTCAAGTGACTTGCCCAGGGTCACACAGCTGGGAAGTGTCTGAGGCTGGATTTGAACCTAGGATCTCCCGTCTCTAGGCCTGACTCTCAAACCACTGAGCTACCCAGCTGCCCCCAAATCTCTCTTCTAAATAGAATTATTCTCCTAACCTGCTGTCCCCAGCTCTGAATTTATGGATTGATAGTAGACATACTATATCTTCACTTTCTACCTGTCTTGATGTGACTTTTCTCTTTTGGCAAACTGTAGTTTCACAAGATTGTTTAAACAACTATGTCTCTACCTGGAACCTCTTTCTTTCCTGACTATTCAGGAATCGTTTTCCTCTGTCTACCCCACTTGACTAAGGGCATTTCTGCATTGCTAACTAAATTGCTTCCATGTTTTCCAACCAGCTCATTTTACAGTTAAAGAAACTGAGACCCAGGGAGATGAAAAGACTTGCATAAGGTCTATAGGCAAAAGAAGTATCAATGGCAAGATTTGAATCCAGGTCCTCTGCAGTGTTCCCTTCACTGTGCCATACTGCTTTCTCTTCCTGGAGTCCTTCATGCTAAGGCTAGTTGACCACTTTTTAATATACTTCCTCCCATCCTGTGATTCCAGTTCTGCCGTGTGCTAGGACTTTTTCCTCTCCTTTCTCCTTTAGTGGATTATGTTAGTCTCTCACTGAACTCCAGTCTCTTGTCTAGTGAATATTTTTGAATGTCCTTCAAGGATCTTCAACTCAATAGGTCCAAAATAGAACCTATTTTTTTTTCCCTTAAACCTGTACCTCTTCTGAATTTTCCTGTTATTGTCAAGGCCATTGCTATCTTTCTAGTTACAATTCTGAAACTTAATGTTGCCCCTGACTCTTGGTCTCTTTCTTTCTCCATTTAGCCAGTCAAATGCCAAGTCTTATTGACTTGGTCTCTACAGTATTTTTCCTCTCCTTTTGTTTCTTTATGCTCACATATCAGCACTCTAGTTCAAGCCCTTCACTTTTTCTTGGATAACTTTTTTATTTTAATTTTAAGTATTTTCGTATGTTAATTTAATTTAAGTATTTTAATTTAAATTAAATTAAAATTAAAATTTAATGTAAGTATTTTAATCTGTCTTTCACATATCTGCCAATTTGACTTTAATAAATGCACATCTTACCTCCTCTCCTTCCCTCCCCCCCCACCAAACTATAATAGCTATCTATTTCCTCTAGGCTCAGGGAAGGAAAATAGGAAATAAGCATAAATATCTATTATGTTCAAGGCACTGCTACATATATATATATGTACACACACATATAGCCTCATTTGATCCTTGTGACAACTCTGGGAAGTAGGTGCTATTATTATCCTCATTTTATAGATGAGTAAAGTGAGTCAGGCAGGTTAAATAACTTGTTCAAGGTCACATAGCTAATAAATGTCTGAAGTAGAATTTGAACTCAAGTCTTCCTGACCTAGGGAAACGAGGTGGCGCAGTGGATAGAGCACTGGCCTGGAAATCAGAAAGACTCATCTTCCTAAGTTCAAATCTGACATTCGACATTTAATAACTGTGTGACTTTGGGCAAGTCACTTAACCCTGTTTGCCTAAGTTTCCTCATCTCTAAAATGAGCTGGAGAAGGAAATGACAAACCACTCCAGTATCTTTGCCAAGAAAACCCAAAAAAGGAGTCACAATGAGTCAGATGAGACTGAAAGGACTCAACAGCAAAAACTTCCTGACCCTAAGGCCAGCACTTTATCCATGGTGATACCTGATCAAATATAAACCTCTCTGTTTGGCATTTAAAGCTCTTTACAAACAGGACCTTTCCTAATTTTCCAGGTTTCTTACATATTACCATCTTTCCCATTATCTACAGTTTGGCCATATTGCTACTTGTTGCTATTCTTACACACACACACACACACACACACACACACACACACACACACACACACACTCTTTGCATTGGTTTACCCTAATCCTTTTGTAATTATTATCTTTCATCAAGACTCAAATTAAACGCATTATTCTATAGAGCAGTGGATTCCAAACTTTTTTGGCCTACCGCCCCCTTTCCAGAAAAAAAATATTACTTAGTGCCCCTGGAAATTTATTTTTTTAAAAAATTTTAATAGCAATTATTAGGAAAGACCTATGTATTAATGTTTCTACCTTTTTTGTAAAATATAGTAAAGAAAGGTATAAATTAGAAACATTGAACTTTGAAATTATGAAACTATTTATTGAACTCAGAATAGAATGTAATACAAAAAAAGTTAAAACATTCGAAATTCCAAATGCACCTATGGCCATCACAGCCTCCTTGGATCGCTGCAGCACCCACCGAGGGCAGTGGTGCCTACTTTGTGAATCACTGCTATAGAACCTTTGCTCATCCCACTAGCTGATAGTGCCTTCTCCCTTAAGATTATCCTGTATCTTCAGTGTATGTATCTTCTATGCATCTGTGGTACCTGAGTACAGGTGTGTGCATGTGTGTCTGGATGGTCTCTCCTGATAGAAGGAATCTTGAGATTCTGCGCCATTTGATCCTTGCTCTTCTAGACCAATTCAGTCTTGAGGTTCAGTTTCATTGCCTTTTAAGGAAAAACCTGTCTATGAGGCAGGGACCTTGTTCCCGATTGTTTTAATTAATGCTGTTTCTACTATATACCATACTGTTTAATATTCATTTAACTTTTTCTGCTTTGTTTTTAAAGAATTTATTTCCTTGGATTATAGTTTCTAAAATAACTGAAAACTTTACGTTTTATTCATAAATTAACAATGGAAAATTTGAACATAAACACCTAACCCAATTACCAAGTGCTCAGAGATACATATAATGTGAACTTTATTAAACAAATGCAATTCAGGGGGAAGTCAACAAGGCCCTTATATTAAAGATAAAATTTACTAGAGAAAAATTGTTTCTTAAACATTGTATAGCAACCTACTTGCAGTGGCATTTAACTGAACTCTGTTGCTGTGAAGGATACAGCTCATGCACAGTTATGGGTGAATGATTTGTACATTTTCAAGTATTAACTGACTGCTACCCATTTATACACACATACATAATTTGAAAAAAATTTAAGTGAAGAACCCAAATAAACTTCATTTTTGTTCTTTTGGAAGAAGTCTTCTAAAGAGCAGAATATGTGGTTCTGGCTCATGAATCATATAACGAGCCCACTCAAGATTCTGCTGGACACCCAGTCTCCTCCATTCCTCTTCAGACATCAGTTGGGTTTTTGGTACTTGTAATAATGGACAGGCATTCCGTTAAGCCACCACACCTTTTTTTGTATAAAAAAGGAAGGGGCAGAGAAGGGAAGAGAAGGCAATAAGCATTTATATAACACATACTATGTACCGGACTCTGAGGAGAGCATCTTTTCCAAAGGATAGAATGAGACTGTCAAATGCTTTGCTGACATCTAGGTAAACTATAAGCTAGAGCATTCCCTTTCTCTGTCATTCCAGTATCTGTCAAAAAAGAAAAGGGCTAATTTGTCATGACCTTTTCTTTCCTTTTTTTCTATGCAAAATGTATTTCCATATTGGTCATGTTATAGTAGAAGACATAGTTTGAAAATGAAGAAAATAAAGTGAAAAATTTTATGTTTTGATCTGCATTCAGACTCCAATAGTTCTTTCTCTGGAGATGGATAGCATTTTTCATCATGAGTCCTTCAGAATTGTCTTAGATCATTATATTGCCGAGAATAACTGAGCTATTCATAGTTGTTTATCTTTTGTATTGCTGTTACTTTGTACAGTGTGCTGGTTCCACTCACTTCACTTTTCATCAGCTCTTATAAGCCTTTCCAGGGTTTTTGGTAATCATCATGCTTATCATTTCTTATAGCTCAATAGTATTCCCTTACAGTCATATGCAGCTTGTCCAGTCATTCCCCAACTGATGGACATCCCCTTGGATTCCAATTCTTTACCACCACAAAGAGAACTGCTTTAATATTTTTGTACAAATAGGTGTTTCTCCATTTAAAAAAATCTGTTTGGAATAAAGACCTAGTAGTGGGTCAAAGAGTATGCATGCTTTCATAGCCCTTTGGATGTAGTTCCAAATTGCTCTCCAGAATGGTTGGATCATTTTACTACTCCACCAGTAGAGCAATACTGCATGACCTTTTCTTTCTTTTTTTTCTTTTTAGAATTTTTCCTTTGAATATTTTCCCATAGTTACATATTTCATATTCTTTCCCTCTCTCCCAAACCCCCCTAACCCTCTTTAGCCAACACACAATTCCACTGGGTTTCAAATGTATCAGTGATCAAGACCTAATTCCATATTATTGATAGTTGGACTAGAGTTATCATTTAGTGTCTACATCCCCAATAATATCCCCATCACCCCATGTGTTCAAGCAGTTGTTTTTCTTCTGTGTTTCTCCTCCCACAGTTCTTCCTCTGAATGTGGCTAGTTTACTTTCTCATAAGAACCTCAGAATTGTCCTGGATCCTTGCATTGCTGCTAGTAGAGAAGTCTGTTATGTTCAATTGTACCACAGTGTATCAGTCTCTGCGTACAATGTTCTCCTGGTTCTGTTCCTTTCACTCTGCATCAATTACTGGAGGTCATTCCAGTTCACATGGAATTCCTCCAATTCCTTTGAGCACAATAGAATTCCATCACCAACAGATACCACAATTTGCTCAGCCATTCCCCAGTTGTAACATGTTACACAATCGAAGGGCATTCTCTCATTTTCCAATTTTTTGCAACCACAAAGAGTGCGGCTATAAATATTTTTGTGCAAGTCTTTTTCCTTATTATCTCTTTGGGGTATAATCCAAGCAGTGCTATGGCTGGTTCATAAGGCAGATAGTCTTTTAAAGCCCTTTGAGCATAGTTCCAAATTGCTATCCAGAATGGTTAGATCAATTCACAACTCCACCAGCAATGAATGCATTAATGCCCCAATTTTGCCACATCCCCTCCAACATTCATTACTCGCCCTTGTTGTCATTTTAGCCAATCTGCTAGGTGTGAGGTGATACCTCAGAGCTGTTTTGATTTGCATTTCTCTAATTATTAGAGATTTAGAACACTTTCTCATGTGCTTATTGATACTTTTGATTTCTTTATCTGAAAATTGTCTATTCATGTCCCTTGCCCATTTATCAATTGGGGAATGGCTTGATATTTTGTACAACTGACTTAGCTACTTGTATATCTGAGTAATTAGACCTTTGTCTGAGTTTTTTGTTATGAAGATTTTTTCCCAATTTGTTGCTTCCCTTCTAATTTTGGTAGCATTGGTTTTGTCTGTACAAAACCTTTTTAGTTTAATGTAGTCAAAATTATTTATTATTTATTTTACATTTTGTGATTTTTTTTCTAACTCTTGCTTGGTTTTAAAATCTTTCCTTTCCCATAGATCTGATAAGTATACTATTCTGTGCTCACCTAATTTACTTATGGTTTCCTTCTTTATATTCAAGTCATTTACCCATTCTGAGTTTATCTTGGTATAGGGTGTGAAATGCCCATCTAGACCCAATCTCAACCATATTGTTTTCCAATTTTCCCAGAAGTTTTTGTCAAATAGTGGGTTTTTGTCCCAAAAGCTGGGTTGCATTACCTTTTCTTGATGAAACCTTGAAGACTTTGTGATCACTGATTCCTTTTCTGGACGTTTGTTAAACATCTTTTTTTTTTTAGTCATAAAAACCAAATATTTAATCAGGAAGGAGACAGGTTCTTAATATTCAGTGCCACACAGATCCCAGTGCTAAATACCAGAGTCAAAAACTCTAGGGCTCTGAGGACAGTGTCTCTGAGAGAATCACCATATTAGATGATTCTCTCTTAAACATCCTTTTATTTATGTATTCTAGGTCTTGGTTTTCTACAAGAATAGAGGTCATGTGTAGAATCCATGTTCTTCCTACCTGTGATACATTAAAAATCCTATTTTTAAAGATTGATTATAATAAAGTTTTCTTGAATTTTTACTAGTTACTCTTCTAATCCCCAAACTTGCTCTTTTGGTTTGGTAGGAAAACAACCAAATGTAATAGATATACTTAGAATGATAGGTGAAGCTCTACAAAATTTATGGGAATTTAATATTTTGCTCAATTTCTGCCATAGTTGTTTGTTACCATTTATTTTTTAGTATATAACAATTTAATATGTAATATGACAATAATAAACAAGCTTCATTTAAAATTTTTTATTTAATGAATTAATTTAGAATATTTTCCCATGGTTACATGATTCTTTCCCTCCCCTCCTCCCACCCCCCTCCCGTAACCAACGAGCAATTCCACTGTGTTTTGCATGTGTCATTTTTTTTGAAAATTTTTATTTAACAAGACGTTATGAATAAGTAATAAATTATTCTAAATATACTTATCTGAGGGAAACAAATTCTCACATTGTTTATATCCAAAAATTAATGTCTCATTCTTTTTTTCCCCTCCCTCCTATTTCTCCCCCCCCCCCTTCAAGAAGGTAGGTAATATAGGCTGTACATATATTATTGTATAACACATATTTCCCTTTTCGTCATCATGTGAAACAAGACACATATTGCTTATGCTAGAGAAAAGTTCATGGAGGAAATAAAGTGAAGAATGGTATGTGTCAGTCTGCATTTGGACTCCGTTTGTTCCTTCTTTGGGGGTGGATATCTTTTTATTTTTGTAGCAAGTCTCCTGGAGTTGTCCTGGATCCTTGCCTTGTTTTTAATAGTTAAGCCATTCACAGTTAATCATCATCTATATTGTTGTTACTGTGTACAGTGTTCTCCTGGTTCTGCTCACTTCACTTTGCAACGCTTTCCAGGTTTTTTGTGATCATCTTGTTTATTTCATGTGGCACGATAGTATTCCATTACAATCATATGCATATACCATCATATCATGACTTGTTCAGACATTCCCCAATTGATGGAACTCCTTTCAGTTTCCAGTTCTTTGCTAGCACAAAGAAGCTGCTATAAATATTTTAGAACATATAGTTTCTTTTTCTTTGATCACCTCCTTAAGGTGATAAACCTAATAGTGCTATTATTGGATCAAAAGGCATATTCTCATAGAGTTTCAAAGCGTTGATGTTGTATTGTTCCTTCAGTATGGATTAGTAGAAGAATTTTGAAACACAACCCAAGCCTTTTTCAATAAGGATTTTCACAACGACTTTTCACTCTAAATGTACAATTGGCTAATTTGCCTTAAGGCAAGCCAAGTTATGCCTTGTTGAATATTAAATCATCAAGTAATTAAAGTCAAAACTTGCTTTAATTAGTCTAGCATTGATTGTGCGAGACAATGTTGTGTGTTTGGAATGCACAAAACTAAAATATAACATTCTGTTACAGCTTTTGGATTTCAAAGATTGCATTGAAAAATTTAACTTTACCCTCAGCCACCAGGAGGTCTCCGTCAACTTAAATGATAGCACAGAACTAAAACTAGCAATCTATAAGACAGCCATTCTAGACTTTATCTTTCCTCCAGAGCCCTGGACTTCTGTTTCCACATAAAATCTACTTTACTGAGAAAATGGAAGCCATTCTAGTGAGCTTGCCCAGATTCACTATTCTAAACCTTGTAATGCCTTCACAGTTCTTTCCAGCCTCAAAGGAGGTAGTAATATTCCTCTTTGCTAAGGAATGTAGAATTATAGATAGAGTGAGAAGGGACCTCCGAGCCCATCTAGTTCAACTTCCCATTTTACAGAGAAGGAAACTGAGGTCCAAGAAAGTTAAGGGACTTTCCCAAGGTAACACAATTAGTGTTCTCCTTCTTGTTCAGTCACTCAGTTGTGTCTAACTCTTTATGACCCTACAGAACATAGGTTTCCAGGATTTTTCTTGACAAGAATCCTAGAGTGGTTTGCCATTTCTTTCTCCAGTGGATACAGTGGTTTCTCTTGTCAGGCAATCAGAGGTTAAATGACTGACTCAGGGTCTGATAGCTAGGAAGTGTCTGAAGCCAGATTTGAACTCAGTTCTTTCTGATTCCAGGCCTAGCACTCTATCCTCTGAGCCACCTAGCTACCTCTTAGACATACAGAAGCTAAGTGACTTGCCCAAGGTCACACAGCTAGGCAATTTCTGAGACTGGATTTGAACTCAAATCTTCCTGACTCCAGGGATAGTGCTCTTAACCGCTGAGCCACCGCTGCCTCAATTAATGCCTAACAATTACTATTAGAGTTTGTATTTGAACCCATGTCTTCTAAATTCAGAGCCTATCATCTTTCTCCAATACAGTACTGCCTTCCCATGTACCCTTGATTTCATCTTCTACTTCTCCCTCCACCTGAACCCTGGTAGGACCACCAGTCATTTTCCCTCCTCCTATGCATTTAAAATATCTCCCTCTTAACTCTCATGATATTTCTTTGCCTATAAACTGCTTCAGCCTTTCCTATTCTAACAAAAACTTCCCTTGAGCCTGCCATCCCCTTAAGCCACGACTCTCTCCTTTTCCTTTTTTTAATCCTACCGTTCTATAAAGAGCGCTTTTGGTTTGCTGCCTTCACATCCCTTCTAGATATTTATTTCTTTGCCCATTTCAGTCTTGCTTCCAGCCACACTACCCTTTTAAAAGACAGAGATTTTTAGTGAGCTTTTTTTTTTCTTTCCTCACTTTCCTTGCCCTTTTTATAGCATCTGACATTGTTTACCAGCCTCTTTTCCTTCTGATATCATCAGTTAAATGTATGATAGAAAAAGAAGACAGGATGGTCACAAATGATGAGTGAAGATGAAAGGGTCCCCTGATATCCTTAGCTTGTTGAGTGTTCTCAATTGAGGTGAACTTATGGGAGGGAAATTCATGAATATAGTTGCTTGGGATTTCTAGGCATTGTTGGAACAGAGATGCAATCTGAATTGTTGGAGGGAATATTCACATTGATGAGATCACTGATTCACTTGGGTATCAGAGACCACTTCTTTCCTTTTGATCTTTCTTCTTTTAACTCATTTCACTGTCATTCATGGTTCTAATATCTTTCTACATATTCTTAGTTATTCATAAGTTACCTATCCCTAATTTCTCCTTAAATTGTTGCTTATTGTTTTCACAGTACAGTAGTATTCCATCACCATCATATACCACAGTTTTTTCAGCCATTCCCCAGTTGGTGGTCATCCCTTCAATTTCTAATTCTTTGCCATGAGAAAAAGATCAGCTATAAATATTTTTATACAAGTAGCTCCTTTCCCCCTTTTTATGATCTCTTTGGGACCCTGTAGTCTGCCAGCTGTTTTTGTTATTTATCAAATGGGGGGAAATGGCCACTTACTCTCAGGGACTGCATTCTAAATTCATAGAACAGATCAATAACTTTTACCATGTTCTTTTCTAACCTTTTCTGCATGTGGGATAAGGACCCAAACTTGGGAGGAATAACTAAAGTATTGTATGACAATCAGAATCCCAAAAGATACAAGCAACCTAGGACATTGGGCTGAATCTAATAAGATGAAATTTAATCGAAATAAATATAAAATCTTATACTTTATAGCTTGTAGGATAATATTTCACATGTAGAAGATGGTGAACCAGAGTTAGATAGTTTATCTAAAAAAAAAAAGATGGAGGGAGAGGAAGGTACTTAGTACGCTACAAGTTCAATATGAGTTGATAGTATTATTTGCTAGCCAAAAAAAAAAAGCTAATTTGATCTTGGGCTTCATTGGAATTTTAGTGGACTGCAAATTCAATATGAGACAACATTGTGATTTGGCAGCCAAAAGCTAATTTGATCTTGGAAAGTCATAGCTTTCCAGGAATAGTATTGCTATATTCTGTCCTACTCAGATCGCATTTGGAATATTGTATTTTACTGCATTTAAATGCAGTGGATAAGAGTGTCAGGCCTGTTTTCAGGAAGATCTGAGTTCAGATATGACTTCAGACTCTTACTAGTTGTGTGACCATGAACAAGTAATTTAACTGTTTGCCTCAGTTTCCTCACCTGTAAAATGAGCTTGAGAAGGAAATGGCAAAGCATTTTGGTATCTTTGCCAAGAAAATCCCAAATGGGGTTACAGAGAATTAGACATGACTGAAAAGTGATTGAACAAAAACTTAGTTCTAGGACATCAATAAGTTGGAGAGCATCCAGAGAAGAACAGTCAGCATGGTAAGACCCTTGAGACCATGCCATTTGAGAATAGGTGAAGGCACTGCAGGAATTTTGCATGGAATAAAAAAGACTTAAGGGAGGGTGGGCATTTGAGACATAATTTGTCTTAAAGTCTGTGAAGGCTATCTTATAGAAAGATTAGACTTATTCTGTTTTACCTCAAAGGGCAGAACAAGGACTAGTAAGAAAAAAAGGTAAGAAATTGGAACATTAATGCATTGCTGGTGGAGTTGTGAATTGATCCAACCATTCTGGAGGGCAATTTGGAATTATGCCCAAAGGACTTTAAATGACTGCCTTGCCCTTTGATCCAGCCATACCACTGCTGGGTTTGTACCCCAAAGAGATAATAAGGAAAAAGACTTGTACAAAAATATTTATAGCCATGCTCTTTGTGGTGGCAAAAAATTGAAAAATGAGGGGATGGCCTTAGATTGGGGAATGGCTGAGCAAATTGTGGTATATGCTGGTGATGGAATACTATTGTGTTGAAAGGAATGATGAATGGGAGGAATTCAATGTGAACTGGAAAGACCTCCAGGAATTGATGCAGAGTGAAAGGAGCAGAACCAGGAGAACATTATACATAGAGACTGATACACTATGGTAAAATCGAATGTAATGGACTTCTGTACCAGCAGCAATGTAATGACCCAGGACAATCTGGAGGGACTTATGAGAAAGAACATTATTCACATTCAGAGAAAGAACTGTGGGAGTAGAAACACAGAAGAAAAACAACTGCTTGATCACATGGGTAGATGGGGATATGATTGAGGATGTAGACTCTAAACTAGTAGTTCCCAAACTTTTTTGGCCTACCGCCCCCTTTCCAGAAAAAAATATTACTTAGCACCCCCTGGAAATTATGAAACTAATTATTGAACTCAGAATAGAATGTAATACAAAAAAAGTGTGGCCATCACCGCACCCCTGGATCGCTTCAGCACCCACCAGGGGGGCGGTGGCACCCTTTGGGAATCACTGCTCTAAACAATCACCCTAGTTCAGATATTAATAATATAGAAATAGATCTTGATCAATGATACATGAAAACCCAGTGGAATTGCTCATTGGCTATTGGGAGGGGGAAGGAGAGGGAAAGAACATGAATCATGTAACCATGGAAAAATATTCTAAATTAACTAATTAAATAAATAAACTAAAAAAGAAAAACAAGAGGCAAGTTTTAGACAAGTATTAAGGAAAAACTTCCTGATGATTTGAGCTATCCAAAAAATGGAATGGCTTTGAGTTCTTCAGACAGAGATTCATTGACTTATGTCTGGATATGAATATTGGGATTCTTTTTAAGATATGGGTCAGGAGACAGTTGGGTGGCTCAGTGGATTGAGACCCAGGCCTAGAGACAGGAGGTCCTAGGTTCAAATCCGACCTCAGACACTTCCTAGCTATGTGACCCTGGGCAAGTCACTTAAACCCCATTGCCTATATATGTGTGTGTGTGTGTGTGTGTGTGTGTGTGTCTGTCTGTCTGTCTGTCTGTCAGATTAGATGGTCCCTGAAATATTTCCTGACCCTGAAATTCTTTCATTTTAACTAAGATTAAACATTCCATCTAGTAAGGTTTCAACAACCAATATATATTTAGTGCCCTCCTGTCATAGAATCAAGTTTTCAAAATGAATTTTATTATCAACATTTGGGAACATTTTGTAAACCTGTTCCATATTTCCAGCTATCCTGGGTGTGTAGGAAAGACCTATCTACCTCCTCAACTATCATTTCCAGCCCATGTCTTGTACACATTGGCCATAATTCTCCATGTCACTTGCTGGCCAGTTTCTAAACCATGCCTCCACTTTTGTATCTCCCATTTTCCTTCTTCCAGACCCCTTTTCTGTGCTGTCTCCCTCCATTCTACTGTAAGCTCTTTTTGAAGATAGAGACTGTCTTACTTGCTTGCATTTGTATCCCAAGTGCTTAGCTTGGGACCTGGAACATAGTAAGCACTTAAATATTTTATTGATCTGTCAGTCATCCTGTCTCTCAAAGAATAAACATTCTAAAATAGTTCAAACAATGACATTTTGGTTTGGGTATGGTTAGTGGAAATCTTTGCCATGATTCTTAAGGTGAATTCGTCTATTCCTTGAGGACTGAGTATGCAGATCTAGATAGCACAGGCCAAAAGAGAATTGATTTCAGTCCAGAGACCTTTTCGCTGGCAGACAAAAGAGGGACAACAGAGAACCTCTACGTGATTCTGAGGAGTTTGGGTTTAGGATCACTTTAGAACTAATCTCTAAGGACGGATTGGGATGGAGAAGGATAACTGGGTACAACTTCCTAGGTCATTTACCTGATAACATTTGGTACTTTATTTAATACCATAAATCCTTGTGTACATGGTTATTGTTTTCAGTTTACTTGAATACAGTAGAACAGTACACTGAACAAGTAGGTAGACTGATGGCAGAAACCACCCTATTCTGAGTGAGCTGCTATGACAGTAAAATTTTGATGCTTTTGTGTTGAATAAAGGCTAATTTAGCTTCACTGATTATCCTACAGAGTAGCAACCAATTCAGAAAAGGCATCATTCAAACAGATTCACCTTACAAATAGATGCTGTTCACTTCTTATTAGAAATAACAGTGTTCCAACAGTGTTCCCAGATGCATTGTTTTGCTTTCTCTGGAGAAACAAAAGCTGTTCATAGCAATCAAAATTCCAAGTTGTATTTGTAAGTGAACTCATTAATTGGTTGTATTCTCATGTAATTGAATATTGAAGTGTTGCTTTCTTATAGACAATTACCCTGGATAATACATATATACACACACCCATATATATACATACACATACTATGTAAGGAATCTAGACTATGTATGTTAAAGGAAGTCAGTGGCTTGCAAGAAAAATGTGATTGAAATAAAATTCAGCTTAAATGTAGAGGTTTAATCATGTAAGAGATAGAGGGCGGGCCTTGGAGTGAGAAGGACAAGTTAAAGTCCTGTCTCTATCTGCATGATCTGGAAAAGCCACTCAGCCTCTCATCATTTGTCAGGTAGTCCTCAAGGACTACAAATTACAGGTCTTCTGCTTTGGTCAAGGGGATATATAATGTGAGAATTCTTCAAATTTATGAGTTGATATTAGAAATATAAGGGCATATATACTACTTGTGTATTTTTAAAAATTTTAGCTGACATCTTTAGTTTCATTGCTTTGGGGAAGGAAGGAAAATCTTCCTTCCAATGAGGATTTTCAGCTATTTGTTTTTTGTCATTCAACAAATGTATTAGGGTTTATATAGTCCAGCCTATATTAAGCAAACCTTCTACAACCTCCTCAACAACAGCTAGTCCATCCTCTACTTGAAGACCACTAGTAAAGGGTAATCCACTTCATTGTGAGGCAACACCATTCCTTTTTGGATAGTCCTTATTGTTGGGACTTTTTTTTTCATTACATCCAGCCTAAATTTTCGTTGAAACTTCTACTCATTGCTTGTAGTTTTGCCCTACAGGACCAAGTGGAACAAGAGAACAAGCATAATCTTCTTCCTCTTCTTCCTCCTCTTCCTTCTGTTCCTTCTTCTGTTCTTCTTCCTCTTTTTCCTCCAGCCTCTTTTCATATCTTTTCAGCATTCTGGTTGCCTTCCAGCTTATCTTGTTAATTCTTCTCTAATTCTAGTGAGAATTCAGTCTCATTGAGATTATATCAAGAGTTCCAAGTTCACTTCTGACACTTCTAGATTCCTGTATTCAGTTTCTATTGCAAAACTTTTACTTCTCTTTTTCTGGACATAGCATTTTTAATTTAGCACTGACTCTGGACCAAAGTTGCAGAGTATGCAAATCTCCATATCTTTTTCATATTAACTGTTGCCTAGCCAGACTTCCTTCTTCCTATATTTGTAAAATTAGTTTTTAGGAACTAAGTATAGAACTTTACATTTTTCTGTATTAAATTTTATTTTGAAAAGCAGTGTTGTATAGTGCCTAGAGAGCTGGGCTTGGAGTCAAGAAGACTTAGATTTAAGTCCTGCCTGTGACACATACTGGCTACCTTTCAGTGCCCTAGGCAACTCTTAAAGTTCAGGTTTTAGAGTAGGTGCTGAGCTACATTAATAGAGAGAATTTCCTTCTTAAGAATTCCTTGTGCCAATAAAATCATGAATCCGGTTTAAAAAATAAAATCACCTCATTAGACAGCCCATTGATCTAATACGTTCTGCTGAATCTAATGCATTCGCTTTTTAAACCCTCACCTTCTTTTTTAGAATCAGTGCTGAGTATTAATTCCAAGGCAGAAGAGCTCTAAGGGCTAGGGGGGTTAGGTTACTTCCCCAGTGTCACACACCTAGGAAGTATCTGAGGCCAAATTTGAGCCTAGGACTTCTGATCTCCTGACCTAGCTCTCTATCCATTGATTCATCCCTCTAATACATTCTTTCTAGATTCTAACTAGCATATTAGATACAAGTTATTTCACCACATTTTTTGTCATCTACATATGTGGCAGTCATGCTCAATATGCTTGTTGCCAAGATATTGGTTCTGTGCTATTACATCAATGTATTATGATAGTTGGAAAAAACTAGAGATCACCATCCAAGTTAGCAAAGAAACACTAATAAATACCTTTTGGATTTGGTCTTTTAACCACATCCAAATCTACCTAAATGTACTTTACTAGAGTCCATAGTCCTCCATTTTATCCACCAGCATAACATGAGAGACTTTGTTAAACTGCTAAAATCTTGGTATACTTTGTCTACTCTTCCACCAATCTAGTAAAGTTAATTTGGCATAAGTTGCTTTAAAAAATTGTTGATGCCTTCTTTTCTTGCATTACAATTATTTTTGGATAGGTCCCTCTTCCCTTTGGAACTGAACTCTCCTATGTACAAAAATAAATTATAAACAAATTAAATGAACTGACAGTATACTCACCATTCTGTCTCTGTAGTCTTTGCCTTTCTGCCAAGAACAGGGAGATACTTCCATTAGCTATTCTCTAGGACCAAGATTGATTTATAACATTTATAGAGAATTAGGTTTTCTTTTACTGTTCTTTTCATTTACATGATTGTAGTCATCATATATGTTGTTCTGCTTCTGTTTACTTAAGCTTACATTAATTTATGTAAATCTGATGTTTCTCTGAATTCTTCCTATTTGTCATTTCATATGGCACAATAAGAGTGCATTCCATTCATATGCCAAATATTAACCACTCCCCAATTGATGAGCCCCTGTTTTATTTCTACTTCTTTGTAATGCTTCTCTTAATATGTTTGAATGCCACCTCCTTGGTGACAATTATCCAATGATAAGATTATGAGGCTATGACCCGTTTTTTTTTTCTTCTGAAACCTTGCATTTAGTTCTTTCTTTTTTCTTTATATTTTTAAGTCATCCACCTATCAGTGTGTTCTAGAATTTTGCCAGGAATGAAAGTCAAATTCAGAATTCTATAGAAGATAGATGCTATCCTTTTTCTTTTATTAAAAATTGAAGCACATCTTACTTTTGGTAAAGTCTTTCAAAGATTACTGATGATGGCTCAACAATCACATTTTTTTTTTCAGTATTCTAGGATGTATAAAGTTCATCTAGATTGGGTGCTTTAAACTCATTGAGAATCACTACCTACTACTATAAGACTGTCTCCTTAATTTAGATTACTATTCCATGCTAACAATTTTTGTTTTATCATTCCTTATCTTTCTTAGCCCAAAAATCATTTTTTTAGTGAATATAAAAAGTGGCTCTGTCTTCTCACTGTTATATATTATCGACCTCATCCACTCCCAGTTATTTTTCTTTGATGCTCCTTTTGGCTTAAATTTAGCTAAAACCAAACAGGTAAAAAAATCCTTTTATTGTCCTTAGAATTCATCATCAGCTTCAGCTAGTTCTGGGCTTTAAGTATGTTGGATCTTATTCTTCTGTATTCTTTTGTAGATTCTAGCTTTGCTTCTGTCTTCTGTGCTTGTCTTTTTAAAAAAATCCAAATTTGCTGATAAGTTTCTTGTGTATACACATTAATCTCTTAAGAAGCTTCCTTTTTCTCCTCTTTTTGAAATAATTTCTGTTAGTACAGAAAAAACTTTCATAAATTATGAAAATTTAGAAAACCTTAATAAATCATTTTTCATAATTTTATTGGGTTTTGGTGTTGGGGAAGGAAATCAGTCTTTGAAAATAGCCACTTATTTACTCTTCTAGATAAATAATGAAAAATTCAAAAAGAAAGCAGTTAGATTTTATTATTTCATAATTAATATCACTTCTATTTCTATCAAGACAAATGAAATTGAACAATTAATTTCCCAATAAATAGACATTAAAAAATTTTGAGTCTTATTTTCTTCAAAAAAGTAAAATATTTTACAAAGGGAATTTCTAAATTGCATGAGAATTTCTGGTACACAAAAATATTTGAATATTGGGATGAAAACCAGCATTTCTATAGTCTCAACAACAACAACAAAATTATCTTTTGTTTTGTGTACAAAGACCATGTTAATCTTTGAGGAAAAGGATACAAAGTTAAAAGAAGTCACTTAAGGTAAATTCTTTCCTCAAGGAGCAGCACATATACCTATAATATACATTCTTATGTGTTAATAATATTAAGAATGATGATGCTAATGGTTAACATTTTTATAGCATATACTATGTGCCAGCCATTGGTTTATTAAATCAATGAATGAGTTCCAAATGGGAAGTTTGTTATCAAACGCAGGTAGGGGAGTTATCAAAAAAAAAAAAAAAAAAAGGATTATGTAGGAATCCAATGGCAAGACCATCTCAACCATAGGGAATAACTTGAACTATGGCTATGATGTGGAAGTAGGAGAGTAGAGGTTTCTTTAAGGGGGCATATTATTTCAGATTAGGTGGATTGTCAATTATCAAATATTTTCCTATAAACTGAAACATATAGGATTTCTGTCTTTGATAAAGGAACCTGGCAATAATAATGAAAGCAACTAGAACCCTTAGACCCAATGACCAGGTAATTTATTTGGAAAGAGAACCAGTGTTCCAACTTTCAAAGTCTATCTCCAAACAGCTAACATTTTATGAAAAGACTCTGAAATACAAGAAAAGTGACAGTAGATGGGGAGACAAGAAAGATCCAAAGATGAGATAAGAAAGAGTGGTAGCATTAGAGGCAGAGAGGGTTAAAGAGCTATCCATACATCACGTAATATTACTAATAGCTCATGTTTATAAAACACTTGATGGTTTTAACAGCATTTCACATTATCTAAGCCCTTGACGTTGTCTCAGAATACCTCTGGGAAAGCAGCCTCCCATTCCCGAGTACCTCTCATAAACATCTGAGTTTGGGGAAGCACGTTATAGTATGCCATATATTTAAATTGAGGAAACTGAGTTATCCAGACAACTCCATAACATAGCTTTTACTATATCCCCTCTCATCATTTCTGTGTAGTTTATGTATACTGCAGATGAACCAATTTTAAAGGAAAATGAAGAAACCCTATAGTTAAATTTGCATTGTTTAGAAACATGAGAAAATGAGCCATATTGGACGAGTTTTGTGATGATAGATACCTTTTCAATTGTTTCTGAAAGGCATCTTTATAAAAATGTATTTTTTCATCTTTTAAATGTAGTAAAAGAATTCATTATGTTCTTGATAATTATAGCTCATCATTATGAATATCAGCCAATCTAGTCAACACTTATTAAATGCCTACCATGAAGCAGGCACTGAGCTAAATACTTTTGATATTAAGAAAGATACAAATAGTCGCTGCCCTTAAGCATCTGACAATTTGACAGAGGAAATAATATAAGCAACTATGTTTAAACAGGATGTAGATATAGATAAATACATATGCATGTCTATCCACTGGGAGAGGATCACAGGTGAATTATTAGTTATTTAAGCTATCAATGAAGGAAGACTATAATGTGGGATACAAGGCTAAATGGGTTTGCTTGCCAACATACAGCATATATTTTGAATGTCCTTTCTTTCCTTACTGTCCCAAACTAGTGGTCTATACATAGCCATAGCAAACCAAATCAGACTATATACCATGGGGAAAGTTTTTGTGGGGAAAAAGTCATCAAGTCAAACTTCCTCGAAGTAGATCTCTTAGACATGGACCAGCCAACTCACCCTTTCCTCCTCTTCCATTTCTAAGTCTTAGTAAAGTGAGTAAAATATAGTAAAATATTTAATGCTTATCATGACCTCAGAATTCCTTTCCAATCTAGATTTTCTGAGGTTCTGGTAATCTTACCATCAATTAGTCAACCAACAAGCATTTATTAAGGGCTTATCATGTGCCAGGCATTGGGCTAATCAGAATATCCTCTGTCTTTGGGATGTCTGGCACAGTTCACAGACATTTATTAATGTTCAGAAGCACTATGTTATGTGCTGAGAATGCAAAGTCAAAAAAATACAGTCCTTGCCCTCAAGGAGTTTCCATTCTGCCGAAGGCATTTAACACACAACAGCTATATAAATATAAGGTAACTTGACAAGGGAGAATAAAGAGAGAGGTCAGAAAAAGTAAATATATGAGGTGGTATTGAGCTGAGACTAAAAGAAAGCTAAGGTTTCTAAGAGATGGAGGTAAAGAAGTACATTATAGACATTGGCAAAAAGCCTGTGCAAAGACATGGAAGAAGAAAATGGGAAATAGCAAGTAGGCTAGTTTCTCTGGAAGAGAGAGTAAATGTTCTCAAAGCTTTATGTATCATTTCCCTCAAAAATAGTGGGCCTTAATTTAATCTAAGTTGAGATCTCTGTTTTCTTTTTTCTTCCCTTTTCCTGTTTTTTTAGGAATTCCCTAACTTCCTATTCATATTTTGCCCTAGTAACTCTTGCATGTCCAGAAAATGAGTCAGGGGCTATTCTGTCTTTCCTATCTTTCTGATATTTTCTTTGCATCTTGAGTTTGGGAAATTAAATGTGCTTATTGTTACTTCTTACTGGTTTTGCCCTTGAATGGCTTATGATCCAGGTGCTAATGCTCCTCTTAAATTGCTTTTTTGTTTGTGTGTGTTTTGTGAATACTTATATTTGTACTTATTCTCTCCCCTTTAACCCTATAGAATGTCAGCCTCATGAGGCCAGGGATGTATACTATGTGCTTGGCAAACAAAAGGTGCTTAATAAATGCTTGTTGATGTATTGATATAGAATTAATGGAGGAGGTATGGCTAGATTGCAGATTTTTTTTTTAAAATCTGAAATTTTTGGTGAAATGTAACCTCGATATGAATCAACTATGGGACATGGTAGCCAAAAAGTAAGTCTTAGGCTTCATTAAGAAAGTTCTATGCTAGGCAGTTTTCACATGAAGAAATCAAAACTATCAATAAGCACATGAAAAAGTGTTCTAAATCCCTCCTGATTAGAGAAATGCAAATTAAAACAACCCTGAGGTACCACTTTACACCTAGCAGAGTGGACAATATAGCAGCAGAGGAAAGTGATAAATGTTGGAGGCAATGTGACAAAATTGGGACACTAATACACTGCTGGTAGAATTGTGAATTAATCAAACCATTCAGAAGGGCAATTTGGAATTATGCCCAAAGAGCTTTAAAAGAATGCCTGCCCTTTGATCTAGTCATACACTGCTGCATTTGTACCTCAAAGAGATAATAAGGAAAAAGACTTGTACAAAAATATTTATAGCTACGCTTTGTGGTGGCAAAATATTGGAAAATGAGGGGATGCCCTTCGTTTGGGGAATGGCTAAACAAATTGTGAACTAGAAAGACCTCCAGGAATTGATGCAGAGTGAAAGGAGCAGAACCAGGAGAACTTTGTAAACAGAGACTGATACACTGTGGCACAATAAAATGTAAATGGACTTTTCTACTAGCAGCAAATCTAGGATAATCCAGAGGGATTTATGAGAAGGAATGCTTTCCACATCCAGAGAAATAACTGTGGGAGCAGAAATTCAGAACAAAAACATATGATCCATCACATAGTACAATGGGGATGTGATTAAGATTTTAATGTTAAAAGATCACTCTATTGCAAGTAGGAATAATGTGGAAATAGGTTTTGAACAATGATACATGTAAAACCCAGTGGAATTGCTTATCAGCTCTAGGAAGGAGGAGGAAGGGGGTGGGAAAAATGATGAATCATGTAACCATGGGAAAATAGTCTAAATTTTAAAAAAGAAGAAGAAAGGCCTATTCTGGTGTCCAGAGCAAAGAAAGTGATAGTCTGATTTTACTTTGCCTTGGTTAGATGTCCTGAATATTGCCTTTAGGTTTGGCTGCCCTGTTTTAGGATGGATATCTAAAAACCAGAGAATGTCCAAAAAAAGAGTCCCTAGGATTTTGAGTGGAGTGGAGATAATGCCATTAAAAAAAGTTGAATGAAGGAAATTTGATTATATGAACATTGGATATCTAATTTCATTGGGATGGGGTTGGGGAGAAAAGATAAAAATAGGAAAAGAAATAATAATTGTCCCAGGTATTTGGAAGGATATCATGTGGAATGAAGATTAGAATTATTTTGCTTGGTACCAGAGAGAACCTGAACTAGTGTGTAGAAGTTGTAGGTACATATTTTGGCTCAATGTAAGGAAAACTGCAGTGAAAGCTGTCCAGAAGCAGAATGGGATTCCTTAGAAATATTTTTTTCTTCATTGGAAGCCTGTAATATTTGTATGTTTGAGTCTGACCTCCTCTCTATGTGGAATGGTTAAAAAAAAAGCCCTATATTTGGAGTCAGGAGATTTGGGTTAAAATCCTTGTTCTACTACTAAAACCCTTTAACTTATTACAACCCTTGAGGTAAATGGCTTAATTTTTCAGGGTCTCAGTTTTCTCATCTACAAAATCACTCGATCATATTAAAAACCTACTATGTTGGACACTGTGCTAAACACTGGAGATAAAGAAAAAAATCAAGCCAGTCTCTGCCCTCAGGGAGCTTACTATCTAGAGGGGTTAGATGTCTTTGAAGGGCCCTCAACTTTAAAGTCACTGTCCTTTGTTCCCTTGGAATTTATAATTACATAGTCCTTTAGGTTTCCTAGAACACTTCACTCGACAACCCTATGAGGTAGGTAGAACAGATAATGTTATGCTTATATTACAAATGATAAAACCCAGCCTTTGAGAGATCAAGGGATCCACCAATGCTTATAGAGTGATGTAATTAATTGTCTAATACAGAATTTGAATCCAATATCCTGACTTCAAATCTAGTTCTCTCTCTCTCTCTCTCTCTCTCTCTCTCTCTCTCTCTCACACACACACACACACAGTCCCTAATAAATTAAGATGACATAAATTATTCTCTCCCAAGGTTCCCATCAAGTTTGTTTTATTCAAGTATTTCAAAATTGTCAGCAAAACAAATATTTACCACATGCTCTACTTTTAGAAGAAGACTTCCAGGAAATGCCCAGGACATTGAGATCCCCATTGTCTCTTCAAGTTTGAACATTCTACATTACATAAATGACTCCTTTATATGACTGAGCTGTCAGAAAATTATTATATGTTTCTTCTTTTACCTTCTCCCCAATATTTGCTACCATGTTTCTACTCTAAACCTTCTGGGAATAAGAACATACTTTCTTGTTATATACAGTGCAACTCTGGTGCCCTTTCCAAAAAACGACTTTTCTTTTTTTAAATTAGTTAATTTGTATGTTACATTAAAATACCTAGTTAACTCCCTCTCTTCTTTCCCCCATTAGAGAAGGCATCATTTGACAAAAGGATATGTGTGTGTGCATATATATAAATATATATATATGTATATATATATTTCTTATTTGTTTCAATTAAATCAGTTCTTTCTTTGGAGGTGAATATATACAAGGCATTTTTGAAAACTACTTTTCAAAATGATGAATATCTTTAAAATATATTTTATTATCAATTTAAGAGACATCAAATAAAATGAACATTTCCTCTTATAGAGTAAATCTGAAAAAATAGTATTATGTGAAATTGTGAGTCTAGTATGTACAGCTTGCTTTTCTTTTTAAGCATAATAAATTCAACATATAGCTTTATTTTTAGTTTAATTTTTCTCAATGAAAAAATATTCTCTCCCTCCTACCCATTGAAAAAGAAAACTTAAACCCTTAAAACAAATATGTGTAGTCAAGCAAAATAAATTGACCATGTACAAAAAATATTTTGCTTCAGTCTGTATCCTAAGCCTGCTACCTATCCTACTGTAAGGAAGTGGGCAAAAAATTTCATCATAAAATCCTCTGGAATCATGATTGGTCATTGTGTTGATCAGGATCAGTCTGTCAACAAGAAATTGCTTAAGTACTGTGTGCCAGACACTATGCTAAATTTTGGGAATACAAATACAAGCAAAAAGAAAGCTAGTTGGAGGCACCTAGAGATGGGAAATCCTGGCTTCAGATTTGGTCTCAGACACTTCCTAGCTATGCGACCCTGGACAAGTCATTTAACCCCCACTGCCTAGCTATTACTGTTTTTCTGCCTTTCTAAGTATTGATTCTAAGATGGAAGGTAAGGGTTTAAAAAAGAAAAAACTAGTTCCTGCCCTCAAGGAGCTCACGCTTGAAATGGAGAAGACAACACCTAAAAGGAGACCAAAAAGTGGAGGCTAGGTTCTCAAATTGGGAGCATGATGGCCAAATCTGGAGATATAGCAGCAGAGGTAGGAGAGGAGTTAAGTATTGTTGTCTTGAGGCCTTTCCTCAAGTGGGAATTTCCTAAGGGAACCTTGCCAATGGAAAAGATAGCCTCAAGGGTAGAGGGATACTCTCAGTGGTTCCCAAACTTTTTTGGCCTACCGCCACCTTTCCAGAAAAAATATTACTTAGCGCTCCCTGTCACATACTATCACCGCCCACTTACAGTTATTCACCGCCCCCCTGGATCGCTGCAGCACCCACCAGAGGGCGGTGGCGCCCACTTTGGGAATCACTGCTCTAGAATGAGAAAACACTTAAAAGAGGAAGATCAAGTCCAGAATGTCAGAAGCAGAGTCAGGAGAGGTATATATAGCTTTTAAGTGTTTCAAATTGTTGTCTTTATTGTTCAACATGTGTCTTTCAAAACTGCCCCATTTGCTCCACTTCCTTCTTGTCTTCATTCTATTCTGTACTGTGAATTCAAGAAATAATTCTGCTACTCCTTTCTTTCCCTTTTTTTGACAACTCTATTGTTACCTTTCTCTTCTCCCCCACATGATGTTTATCTTTCCATTGCCATATTTCAATAAACTCAACATTCCAAATTTCACTGATTGTTAAAGGTTATATTTTTACTTCCTTGTATCTTAAAAGTTCATTCTGTTAAGCTAGTTATATAGACATCTGAGTAGGTAAATATTATTGCTAACTCTTTTTCCTTTATTTTTTTTTCTCCTGAGAATAGCTGTATACTTCCTATACTGTTGTTCTTTCTGTTTTATACCTGAGCTCTTCTATAATACCTGATTTTATAATTTATCATTTTTTTCTCTCTCTTCCTCCAATCCACAAATCTCATTTAAAGTCCCACCTTCTGCAAGTGGTCTTTTGCTAGTGCCTTCCCTCTATTAATTAATGCCAATTTATCTTGTATATATCTTGTTTGTACATAGTTGTTTGCATGTTGTTCCCCCCATTAGACTGTGTACTCCCTGAGAGCAGGGACTATTTTTTACCTTTCTTCATATACTCAGTGCTTATCACAGTGTCTCATGCTTGGGTGTCATTTAATAGATAATGTGATAACTTTTTGACTTGACATGATGATTTGAGTATTTGGGATACCCAGGCCTTCTGACTCTACTTTTCATGTTCTCTCCACTTTGGGATTTCCTTTTTAGGGGCAGGGCCTATAATTTTGTTGTGGTAAAGGACTTAAAATGAGAAAACTCTCTTTCTCAAAGCAGATGTTAGATTTACTTGTTGTGGGGTGATTTCTTACACCTTCTGTATGACTGGTGTTTCTTGGCTGTTTCTTCTTTGTCCTGATTCCCTTCTGCCTCACTAGAATCTTTTTTATCCTGGTTTCTTTCTTGAATAATTTCTTCAGTTCTATGTAGGTATCTCTTTTCCTCTCTTATTAGAGTATTAAAGGATATATTCCTCAATCCTTTTCACTGCTTCTTAGGGAGACTTGTTGGTATAACTGCACTGGGATGGGAAACATGCCGTATAGCTTAGGTTTGTGGACAGTTCCCTTCTGATCCATAAATCCTTGATCTTAGGATAAACTACAGTTTTTTTGTGGATCCTGGTAAAAAGATTCTTGCTAATTTCCAAAATAAATGTGCCTATTTACCCTTAAGTCCACATGATCACTGTTGTTTTCTGTTAGGTGTTAGCAATTAGTAGTAATTATGCCAACAGATGTTAGCAAAATATTTTACTTTCCTCTTTCTGCTTCATTTACAGAGAAACCTTTGTTGTTTTGGGTTTCTGTTCAGTTTACTGATCTATAACAGGAAAGAGTTAGATTCAATAATTTTCTAACATAAAGATTCTGTGATCAAGAACTCATTTTTGTGATATTATATAGTTTTTTATCTTTCCTTTTGCAACATGTTGATCATATTTTGTTTATAATGAAATCATGATCAACTTAATGTACTTGAGCAAATATTTTAAAAAGCACCAACTTTCTGTAGATCTCTGTCCTAGGTTCTGAGGATGGATCTTATATATAAACAACTTTTTTTATAATTTGAGTGTGGAAAGTTCAGCAAGTGTCAGCAAGATGGGAAGAAATTATTCTTTCACTTCATGTTAGTCAGAGACTTGGTGGAAGAGATGGAATTTTAGATCTCTGAATAAATGGAAGAAGTTCAGAAAATACTATAGTTGTCTCTTAATCTTGCCTATCCCCTACCTCTCACCTCCAGTTAGTTACCATGTCCTGTCAGTTCCATCTTTGCAACATTTTTCACAACCATTCCTTCCTCTGATCCTTTATTATCACTCTAGTAGTAACTCTCATTTTCATTATTCAAGTAGCTCTCAAATAGCTCTTCTTATCTTTACTCTCTCCTTATTAAATTCCATTCTTCCCCAGACTGCTAGGCTAATCTTCCTTATATGTTGATCTACTATTATAATGCCTCTGTTCAAAATCCTTTAGCAGTTCCCTTGTGAATAAAGGCCAAAGGTCTTAGTCTGATATGCCAGGTCTTCCAGGATTATGATTCATTCAACAAATGTTTATCTGGCACCTACTGTGAGGCAGGCACTGAACCTACAAAAGTTGACTGGTTATATGATAAGAGTACAAGTTAAAGAGTTTGATGTAATAATCCACCAAAGAGAAACCAAATGGATAAAAAATGCCTGTTGTCTACACTATGATATGTTATTGGAAGAACAACATCACCGAAAGAATATCATTTTTGGAAATTTGGCTAAGATGCAAAATTATAATTCCTAGAATTCTATCCATTAGTATAAGGTATCTTGTACAGAGAGTACAAATGAAAATATGTGGGATCACAGATTAAATAGGAAGAAAAAGATGGACTAGCTTGTCCTTGGGAAATTGTACTTTTGGCATTAATAATAATGATAATACTGGTTACCATTTATATAATGCTTTAAAGTTTGCAAAGCATTCCACAAACATTATCTTATTTGATCCTGTCAAAAATCCTATGGGGTAGGTGCTATTGATATTCTCATTTTATAGATGAGGAAACCAAGGCTGAGTGAGGGGAGATGAATTATCTGCCTAGAATCACATAGCTAACTAATGTCTGAAGCAAAATTTAAATTTACCTCTTCCTTGCTCCAAATCCAGCATTCTATGCACTGAACTACCTAGCTCTTCTCAAGGATGCTAATAATTCATATCAACGATTGGCACCTACACAACATCACCAAAAGAACATCATTTTTAGAAATTTGGCTAAGATGCAAAATTATAATTACTGGAATTGGTTAGGCTTTTAAGAAATTAACTGATGTCAAAGCCAATAAAATGGTTAGTTTTGACAAATTGCCAATATTCACTCTAAAACATGTAAGCTAAAATACTTCTCTGCAGATGTCTTACCTTATGACTCTTTTTGGTCATTTACTTCTTTGACAATGTCCTTTACAACTGTTTCTCCCGCCTGTTTCTTCACCTTTGGTATGTTGCAGCTTTCCTGCGCCCACAATACACCTCTTCATTGTCATTTTGGTGATCTTCGATTTCAGTTCTTCAGAAACTATAGTAATGTATAACTCAAAACTGCACAACAGCAAAAAAAAATGTTTTTTAATGGCTCTTTGCTTTTCTCAATGAAGGAAATGTAACCTTACAATTTCTTTACATCATTCGTTTCTTCGATGGCATCCTTTATACTCCTTTTCTTTCACATTTCCTTGTTTATAATGGGTTGAAACTTGTTCACACCTACCATGCACATTTCCATGATGCTCAACTTGGTCTTTTTGGTCTATTTAATGACTTGCAACCACACTATCATCAGAAGAATATTGGCATTAAAAGGATAAGTCTTTGTTTCCATGGAGAAGCTTGAGGTTATGAAAAGAACTATATGATTTTTATAATGCAACCTACTCACCTCCTGTTCATTTCAGGGTCCACCTCATTGTCTTTTTTTAAACCCTTACTTCTGTCTTAGAATCATTACTAAGTATTGGTTCCAAGCCAGAAGAATGGAAAGAGCTAGGCAATTGTGTCAAGTGACTTGCCTAGAATCACATAGCTAGTAAGTGTCTGAGGTCACATTTGGACCCAGGACCTCTTGTCTCTATCCCTGGTTCTCTATCCATGAACCAGCTAAGTGCCCCTTCCTGTTTTAAGTGCCTGAGCCCTGAATACTCTTTTATCTAATTCAATTTTATATTATCATCTGGGTCATAGACCTTTTTTTAATCCATTTTGTTTTCTCCTTTTATGGCAATTAGGTAGAACGCTTTAGAGTGATTTGGGTCTCATTATGAGGCTTTGTAGATGAGAAACACTACTATTTATTATCTTCAGAAAATGTTTAGTAATTGGCTATTCCTATAGTACTTTAAATATTACCCAATAGTATCATAATATCATAGTAGATCTTCCCTCTTATTCTGTTGTGCTACCTGTAGTTGCCACAATTAAAGTAATAAATTTTGTTCTATGGAATTTTTCTGGAGATAAATAATTTTGAACTATAAAAGCATCATATATTATGTGGAATAACATATAGCTAGTTAAGATGCAAATATAAGAAGCATTTATTAAGCACCCATGGGTTGCAGAGCACTGTCTCAGGTTCTAAGACACCCATAATTTAGATAAGATCTTTGTTTTTTATTTCAGAATTCACAGTGCATTCAGGGAATAAGATGCCAACACAAATAAGCTATGGTACATTATTACTCATTAAACATATTAGAAATCCATAGAACAGAGTACAAGGGGAAAGTCGTATTACTTAGGACTGGTGATGGAAAGAGTGTAGTTTGAATTGGACTTAAAATGGTGGGCATCCAGAAGTTGTGATGCATGCTTGTAATCCTTGCTACTAGGGAGGCTGAGCTACAGCCAGCCAATTATCTACTCTAAGTCAAGCACATATATAGTGAACCCTCATGAGGAGGGTGGGGACCATATTGCCTATCAAGGGATGAACTGTCCTAGGTGAGAAACAGCAGGTAAAATTTCCCATCTTGATTAATAGTTGGATTGAATCTATGAGTGGCCATTGTACTTACAGGCTGGTAAGATAGGCAGATCCAGGCTCCAAAATGTGTGTGTGTGTGTGTGTGTGTGTGTGTGTGTGTGTGTGTGTGTGTGTGTGTGTGTGTG
>NC_058130.1:484223560-484436292 GCF_016433145.1 Gracilinanus agilis
ATGTGTGTGTGTGTGTGTGTGTGTGTGTGTGTGTGTGTGTGTGTGTGTGAATAGATAATGAGAGGGCATGAGAGCATTTCATTAGTAGGCAAAGAGAGGGCATGAGTGCATCCCAGGCCTAGGGAACAGCCTGACCAAAAGCATAGTGGTATAAAAAAACAGCGTATAGTAGAGAATGGAGAATTGTCCAGTTCTGCTAGAATGTGAATGGAAGGCAGTAGTATGAAATACAGTTTAAAAGAGCTATGGAATACTTTGAATACCAAGTAAAAGACTTTGAACTTCATTAGGGAGGTTGTACAGATTCTGAAGGTTTCTGAGCAGAAGAATTGAGATCAAAAGCTAGCAAAGCAGTAGATGGTTTTTGATTAATTTATTAATTCTTGTTGTCATCTAGTAGAGGGTAGGACTCTGTAAGAATGAGACATTATTCAGCCAAATTTTTGAGACATGGACATAAAGAAAGGTCTGGGACATGGAGTGCTGCCAGGAATAAGGGGCAAGAAGGTTAGATGCCACTCTGGTGGCAGCTAGGCAGCGTTTTGAATAGGCCTGCTATGAGGATTGAAAGACACTAAAAGATGGTAGCGGATGTTTCTGAAGACTGATTTCATTAAAAGATCATAGATATGACAGGATCTTGGATTTAGAGTGGGAAAGGAATCTACAAGCCTTTTAAGTCCAATCCTTTCATTTTATAGAAGAGGAATCTGAGACTGACAGAGTTAAGGGACTTGTCTGAGGTCATACACAGTCAGTTAAGTGGCAGAGCTGGGATACAGATGGTCCTCCAGTTGCCAAATCCAGCACAGCCTCCCCTGCAGTGTGATGCCTCATCTGCCTTCCCTCAACAGACTGTGTCAAGAGCAAACTTTCAGGGGCATCAAGGTGGGTTGATAGATAAAGAACCAGGCCTGGAGATGTGAGGTCCTGGTTCAAATCTGTTCTCAAGATACTTCCTAGCTGTGTGACCCTAGGCAAGTCACTTGACTCTAATTGCCTAGTCCTTATCACTTTTCTGTTTTGGAATTTATACTTAGTATTGATTCTAAGATGGAAGGCAAGAGTTTTTTTTTTAAAGTAGATCCAATAGGAGTAAATCATAGATATAGAGCTGGAAGAGACCTTATAGAGACCTCATAGATCATATAGTTCACAACCCCCTTTCTTTCTAGACTAGAAAACTAAGATAAATGAGTTAAGGGAGATTATCATTCCCAAAACTATATAGGCAATAAATGTCAGTTCAAATTTCAACTCATTAAAACTAATATAGCTAAGATTAGAAGGAAAGCAGAAAATTGGGAAAAAATTTTATGGACAGTTTTTTGGATAAAGGTCTCATAGCTAAAATATATGAAGAGCTTTGTCAAATTTATAAGAATATAAGCCATTCCCCCAATTGATAAGTGGTCAAAAGAAATAAATAGTTTCTGGATATATTCAAAGCTATATATAGCTATATGAAAAATGCTCCATATCATCATTGATTAGAGAAATGCAAATCAAAACAACTCTTAGACATCTGACACCTTTTAGCTTGGCTAAAGTGGCAAAAGGACAAAATGACAAGTGTTGGATGGGATGTGGGGAAAACACTAGTGCAGTGTTGGTGGAAATGTGAACTGATCCAACCATTTTGGAGAGCAATCTAGAATTTTGCCCAACAATGCCATTATTAGGTTCATTTCCTAAGGTAGTCAGGGAAAAAGGAAAATAACCTATATGCTCCAAAATGTTTATATCATCCATCTTTATTGTGATAAAGAACTAGAAATTGATGTGCTGCCCATCAGTTGGAGAATAGCTAAACAAGTTACAGCATATGATTGTGATGGAATAGTACTGTATTGTAAGAAATGATGAGCAGATTAAATTTTTAAAAAACATGGGAAGACCTACATGAAACTCTGAAAAGTGAAATGAGAAGAACCAAAAGAACATTACATACCGCAACAGAAAAATTGTTTGAAGAATGACTTGTGTATGTCCATCTCCAGAGAAAGAATTGATTCATAGAAACAAACAAGACATATTTTTATAAATACACATATCTTTTTTGTTAAATGATGCACCTTCCTTAGTGTAGGGAGGGGAGAAAGGATGGGAGGTACCTGCAAATTTTAATGTAACAAATAAACAATTAATTTTCAAAAATTTAAACCCAGTGAAATCACTGTTCTGCAGTGTTCAGAACTCCAGCCCAGAAGCAGATTATCTACAAATGATTCAGTGCTGGGGTCTCCATAATAAAGATGCAATGAACTCTGGGTGAATGATACTTCCCTTTTGCAGCTGCTATCTGACTGCTACTGACAATTTTGCCTACAGGACCCCTGAGGAATAGTCCCTGGAATAGCTAAAGAAGACTACTTTCTAAAATATTACTAAGGTTTGGAATTAGTAGTTATTTTCATTTTATTAAAAAAACATACATGTGTATATATATATATATATGCCACCTAGGAAGTAAATTAGTAATTCAGTTCAATTTTTAAAATAAATATTTGTCAATTTGAGACTGTGCTAGGTGGGAAATAAAGACAAAAGCATAACAGTCCCAGTTCTCAAGTAGCTTGTGTTCTGTCAGAGAATAGAACAGAAGACATTGTGTCACAGTGGAGAGAGCATCTGGGTTCATTCATATCTTGCCTCTGATACTACCTGAGAGACCATGGGCAAATCACTTAATCTCGTGGCTGCCAGTTTTCTCATTCGCAAAATAAGAGATTTGGCCTGGATAGCACTTGAGTTCCTTTTCATCTCTCGATTTAAGTTTCCTATTCAGTATTCTGAGGTACAAAGGATTCAGTTCAATTTCATTCCTAAATAGGAGGTAATAGAGGACATCACCCAATGAGGAAACATCTGTCTTCAATTTGAACCTCATTCAAGATATTTTTCACGATATTGACAGAATATTTAGCCAGCATTCATCTCTTTATTTTTTGCCTCACTTGATACTGATGATCAGAAAACTGTAAAATAAGCTTGCATGTGTTAGAACTTTTTGTTGTTGTTCAGTCGTTTCAGTTGTGTTCAACTCTGTGACTTCATTTGGGGTTTGCTCTTTCCTTTTCCAATTTGTTTTATAGATGAATAAACTAAAATAGACGGGGTTGAGTGACTTCCCCAGGGTCGCATAGCTGGTAAATATCTGAGGCCAGATTTGAACTTAGGAAGATGAATTTTCCTGACTGTATACCCAGCATTGTATTTACTGAGCTACTTAATTGCCCATTGTAACTTTTAAGGAATATTAAAGTTGACCTTAAAACTTATGTAAGAAGGTCTCTTGACTTTATCCTATTTTACTTATAAATAGGTAACATATTATTTTGCCTTCCTATTACTTTTTTTTAAACCCTTACCTTTGTCTTAGAATCAGTACTGTGTTGGCTCTAAGGCAAAAGAGTGGTAAAGACTAGGCATTGGAGGTTAAATGACTTGCCCAGGGTCACACAGCTAGGAAGTACCTGAGGTCAGATTTGAACCCAGGACCTCCTGTCTCTGGTCCTGACTCTCAATCCACTGAGCCACCCAGCTGCCTCCCCCCTTCATATTACCTTTTAAATGACCTTAACTTCTATGTTAGAATCAACACAAGTATTCATTCCAAGACAGAAAAACAATAAGGGGTAGGCAGCTGGGATAAGTGATCTGCCCTGGATCACACAGCTAGGAAGTGTCTAATGTCTGATTTAAACCCAGGACCTCCCATATCCAGGTCTGGCTCTCTATCCACTACATAAGTGCCCCTTTTCTGTTATTTTTTTAACATATGCATGGGAGAAACCTTTTGAGACATATACTTTTTTAAAAAAAAAGTCAATGAACAGTACAAAGGTAAGCAAGAGATATTTCTGAATTAGTATAGTTCAATTTGATGAGGTTTCATTGAATATTTATGTTTTCTTGTGTCATCTTCTCAGGAGGATTAGATTTTGGAGAGAAAAAAACTAAAATGATTAAGATCCAGGAAAGAAAAGAGTATGATTTTCTTCCTTCCTTCCTTCCTTCCTTCCTTCCTTCCTTCCTTCCTTCCTTCCTTCCTTCCTTCCTTCCTTCCTTCCTTCCTTCCTTCCTTCCTTCCTTCCTTCCTCCCTCCCCCTTCTTTTCCTTTCTCTCTCCCTCCTTCCCTTCTCTCCCTTCTTCTTTTCCCTCCTTCCTCTCCTGACAAAATAATTTCTCCAAAAACTTGTTTTTTTCTCAGAAGTTCCATACCTTTAAGACATTTCATTAAGCATACTTAAAAGTTGCATCTTTTCTTTGCACTGTTGATTTATGCTCATTTGTAGGTTATTTTGTTAGTGTTGTTAGATATTTTTCATGTATAATTTCTTAAAAAACAACAACAACTTACCTTTTGTCTTAGAATTGCTATTAAGTATCAGTGCCAAAGCAGAGGCACAGTAGGAACTAAGCAATTGGGGTTGAGTGATTTTCCCGGAGTCACACAGCCAGGAAATGTCTGAGTCCAGATTTGAATCTGGGATCTCCTAACTCCAGGCCTGTCATGTATATATTCTTTCTACATATTAAGCACCTTGAACACCTAGCCCATGCCTTTTCTTTCTTTTGCATTTCCTCACACTGGTACAAGCATAGAGCCCAGTCATGATGACTTAATGTTTATGACTAATGATTTTTATGTTTCATTTCACAGGCAGGGAGCACTAAGCGTGAAATGACCTTCACCTTTCAACAGGAGGACTTAAAACGTGACTTTAATAAAAAAATATCCTATCAACAATTGTTCCCTTTGGCCATGGCAGAAGATGTGAGAACAGCTGACACCAAAAAAGCCCACAGAGTCCCTGAACATGAAAAAGAGAACACTCGATCCATCTGTCTCCTGGAACAAAAACGCAAAGTGGTTTCGTCAAATATTGATGTTCCTCCAGCAAGGTAAGAAGGAACAAAACACATACCTGATCAACCGATGTCTGTCAAGTGCTTTATTATTCAGGAAATATCTGTGGGTCTGGCCTAGTAATTAGGTGGAAAATACTCAGAAGTTCTGATAAACCATTCTTCTTCACTCATCCAAGGTGATGAACAAAAACCTCTTGCCAAAAACTTTCCTTCTTGAAATGTAGATGATCGCTCTATGTTTCTGAGAGCTTATGTAGAATAGGGACACTGAGGGAGCAATATTTTAAGATGAGGAAATTGTAGGAGGAAAAAGGAGGAAAAATAGGAAAATCTACCCTCTCAAATAGTGTGTAGAAACAGATATAGGCACAAAGGATAAATACATGCTTAGTCTTTTTCTGTAATGCTATGTTAGGCTTTGGGGTAGGGTTTGGATCTGTGATTTCATTGGCATTGGTAACGTACAAGTAAGAAAACTATCTTTCCCAGTACGAATTTTTATCTTTGCTGCAATTTATAGTCATAGAGAGTTGCCTGGAATGTCAGAGGGTTAAGTGACTTGTCTAGGGTCACATAACCAGACTATGTCAGAGGCAGGATTTGAACTTAGTTCTTCCTGATTCTGAAGTCACCCTTTTAGACTCTGAGCCATGTTGCTTCTCATTTATAGTATGGAATTCACTCTAAGGCAAGTTGATCTCAAAATCTGAGATACTTTATTGGCTTTATTTTATACTATTTTATCTACGAAGTGTCCAGGAGAATTGACTTAAATGATATTGCAACAAAGTTCTGATGTACTATAGATAGTCACGATGGACAAAAAGAAGAAATATAAACTACATCCAGGTAGGAAAATGTGATTTGATTTTGATTGTTTAAACCCTTACCTTCTGTTCTAAGTCAGAAGAGTGGCAAGGAGTAGGCATTTGGGGTTAAGTGACTTGCCCAGGGGCACACAGGTAGGAAGTGTCTGAGGCCAGGTTTGAACCCAGGAAATATGTAATTTTAAGATGCTGATGGTAGGATTTAAAATAAAAACTGAGTAATCAAAGAGAACAAATAGGAATCTCACATACTCTTCAAGCCACTACAACACAGATAGTTGCTTTAGTTTTAACATGTGCACCATATTTTGTTGCAAAAACTTTTCTAGCAAAACATTAAGATAAATTTTTTTAAAATTCTAAACAGATGCATTTCTGACAGCTAGTTCAAGGATAAGAATCTTTTAAAAAGCAACACATGCCCCTTTTGTATTCTCACTTTTTTGTTTCTAATAAAGAGATTAGTTTAATTCAGCTAAAGTTTCAGAAATTGGCAAAGATGATTACACATTGAGGTAGGGATGAAAACCTGAAAGATAATAGCTTGTTTTCATTGTTTGAACTCTATTTTGGGTTTAGTTCAAAATTAACTTCCCTAGAAGTTGTTTTTTGGTGTTCTACCATCTTGCCAAATTTGTAAGACTCTAAGATTTCAAGCCACTTTGTTTTCCCCATCTTTGCTGCCAAACTACACAAGTGTGTTAAATTCTCATATGCCTACTACATGTTTTTAACTACTTAGAATACTTCATGTGGCTTGTCTTTCAAATAAAGTCTATTTAAAGTTTTTCTTTAATTGATCAAATGTTTTTCCCTGAGTATTTGGTAACTACAAGTTGCTTTTACATCTTGGAACTATGTAAATATGGGTTGTTTAGTAGAAAATACAAGTTACATATTAGAAAAGTGAGACACTAAGTTTCACTTTTCTTTCCTTTTAAGCTTTTAAGGAAAGAAAAGAATAGGCTTTAATAATGTCAAGGAGTTTACTAATAATTCAACGGTACAGTATTAGAATTTAAATCAATTCAACATAATTTATATCATCTTTTTTTATTTGCTAATGCACCTTTGGTATTTATCTCAGGCTTTTGCCAATCTACAAGTATTAAATATGCTTTCTTACTTTAATGTAGTACTTACTGTTGTCCTAAAAGTCTCAGTGCAGTTTTAAGCCATTAAGTTGAATATAAAGCTGGCTATTTAAAGTGTTTTGCAAGCTTTAAAAGACCATATAAATGTCAACTATTATTATTATTATTGTTACAGGCACCACGATAGAAAGTGTTATGTTTTGAAAGGGAGGGAGGTAATGATGAAAGGAGAAGGAAAAGGTCCTTTCTTCAGTGTTCTCTGATTGTGTTTTTCCATCCTCTTTAAATTTACTAAATGTAATTAAGAAGCATAACAGTCAAGCTAGGGTTGTAGCAAGACTGGTGAATGATGTAGAAAAATTAATTAGGTTTTAAATCCATTAATGTACAGCAGAATACTCAAGTGACAAGATGTGATTTACACTTATTAATTCCTTAAGGGAAATTCTAGTTGAATTTTCATCATTTGGGGTTTCCAGTAATCCAACTGTTTCATCACTATGGTATAAATTTAATAATTTCAAGTTATGCAAATAGGATGGTGAAGTAAATTGATCATTTCCCCTGATGATGACAAAGCATAAAGAAATTGTTGAGTGTAATAGTCTATTTTCACATCATTTTTCTTTTGTCTCTAAAGTTGTCACATGCTTTCATGTCCATTTTAAAAATGTTTATTTAGGACAAAATTAAACTTTCCTTTCTCTTCTGTGTAGATCACAGTTTTGTCTTAAGTAAATTAGTTTTCCTGCCTTAAGGAGACACTCTACATTTCATTTATGATATAGAGGAAACAACAAAACCTTTAGTTATTACTACAAAAGCATGACCATAGCAATTCCCCACTCAAGAAGTTTTAGTGGTTTCCTATTGCCTCTAAGGATAAAACACAAAATACTTACCTTTAGTATTAAATCCCATCACCATCCAGTCTGAACCCATTTTCTGAAACAAAATTCACATGATCTTTCACACACTCTATTACAGCTAAACTGGGCTGCTCACTTTTCTCTGTTTAAAACAGTTTCCTGCCTTCATGACTTTGTACAAGAGGTCCACAGGCCTAGAAATGCTTTCCCATCCTACCTCCACCTCTCATAATACCTACCTCCTTTCAAGTCTCAGTTTCCGTTTTCTCTCCTACAGACACACCTAACCTGGTGCCCCAAATTTTATTGTCCTTTTTTCCTCCCTGAAATTATTTTGTATATAGTATATATTATATATATGTATATATTATTTTTATATTATTTGTATACATTCTTTATTTTATTATTCCCCCCATAAAACATAACCTTCTTGAAGTCAGGGATTATTTTATTTTTTTTCTATTTATCTCCAAAAACTTGCATGTAACTTAGTAAATGCTCATTTAAAAAAAAGATGCCATTTAGGGAAATACAAATTGTATGAGAGGAGAGGCATTTGTATTTATAAGGAATGCTATAATGTGCATATGCAAAATGGTCATTGGGATTTACTTAATCAACTCTCTTAGAAGAGGAGAGGTCTTAGCTTTTTTTTTCAGCCATCAAGGTATCCTTTAGTAGGGCTACTACCTTCCTAAGAAGCTAATTCTGTATCAGAACCAGGAGAATGGAGCTCATTGAAAACTCCTTTTATAATGCTGTGTTCTTCTTATTAATTTGGTTAGCTTTAATATTTCTTGAGTAGGTCCTTTATGCCTGAAATTATTTTATTATTAATGCCTTGGAGCTTTAGGAGAGAAAGAAAAGATAGGAGAAAGAATAGGAATATTTTTCTGAAGACCAGAGAGGATTTGTAAATAGTCCACATTGTAGATTAGGTAAAATATGCAGTACTAAATTAAATGATTATAAGGGGCAGCTGGGTAGCTCAGTGGATTGAGAGCCAGACCTAGAGACGGGAGGTCCTAGGTTCAAATTTGACCTCAGACACTTCCCAGCTGTGTGACCCTGGGCAAGTCACTTGACCCCCATTGCCTACCCTTACCACTCTTCTGTCTTGGAGCCAATACACAGTATTGACTTCAAGAAGGAAGGTAAGGGTTAAAAGAAAAAAAAATAATTAATTTATTTATTTATGTAATGATTATACATACATTTTGCTATATGACTTTTTGCTTAAAATATTGCTCTTCTTAATAACGTTTCATGTGTTTTTTTCACTTTACCTAGTCTGAAATTTCTTTGAAGATAGAGATTGATTCTTTCATTCTTCTGGTTTATTACTCTGTGACCCCTGATTCCTTACACTCGGTAATTTCTTGTCAATCAGTTCTATGTCTGGGAAGATATTTAGAGGTACAGTCTTCCAAGAACAAATACTGGTATGTGAGCTCTGTGTGCAGCTGCCGATTGTTCTGGTGAGATTCCAGCTATTAAAACTTATAAAGACACAAAATACTAATTAATAATACGTATACTTGGAGTTTAATTGTGTGATATTCTTGAATTTATTTTTCTAATCTGAAAGATTTATAGGAAAACATTTGTAAATAACCAATAATTTTTGGTGAATGCTTTACAAATGCTAATATCAACAAAAAAAAAAACCCTAAGAAAACAACCCACATCATTAATTGGTAGTTACGAGGAAGACTGACTGATAAATTGCATAAACCTTTTATATAATCACCCTTTCTTTGCTTAAGCATGGCAACATTAATGAAGTTGAGTTTTTAACCAAGCTGTTAATGTATGGAGAGTTGAAGCCTTTATCTCTGCACATACTTTTTTTAAGTTCTTCCTCACATGAAGAAAGTCATAGGCAGTGGTGTAAGGAACAGTGGATCTGAAGTCCAAGGATTTATTGAAATCTTAGCCATGTAAAGTTGCTGCCTATGGTCCTTTACCACCCTGGGCCCTCACTGACTTTCACTGTAAAAATAAAAAGAAGAGACATGATGATATACCTTTAAGGTCCTTTCCAATTCTAAGTCCTATGACCTTTTACCTCTTCCTGAAATTGTTCAGATCATACTCTGTAAGTTCTATTTTAAATCAGATTCTCTCTTTTTAATCAACTCACTAACTAATTCTACTTTAACCCACTGTTTACCTTGTGGAGTATAATAGAGAGAATTCTGGACCTGGAGTCAAGAGACACAGAGTTCAGTTCTGCTGTGATTCTTCCTAGCTGTGTGACACATTGCAAGTTACTTCGCTTCTCAGGGACACAGTATCTTCATGTGTAAAATAAGGCTAATGATTCTTTACTACTTAATTCACAGGCACTTTGTTAAGTGCTTTATAAATATGATCTCTTTTTGGTCTTCACAACAAACCCTGCGAGGTAGGTGCTATTAAGTTCCCTATTTTACAGGTGAGGAAACTGAGGCAAATAGAGGTGAAATGTTTTGCCCAGGGTAAGATGAGGATGAAAGCTCTTTGCAAACTTTGAAGTGCTCAAGATATATAATCTATTATTATTATATTATATTTTATTGCTATATTATATTATTATATTATTTATATTATGTTATATTATTATTACTATAGGCTAGAAAATATTTGAGAGACAAGATGGCGATATTATATTATATTATTTATATTATATTATTATTACTATAGGTTAGAAAATATTTGAGAGGCAAGATGGCAATATTATTATTATATTATTTATATTATATTATTATATTATTATTACTATAGAAAATATTTGAGAGGCAAGATGGCAATATTATTATATTATATTATTTATATTATATTATATTATTATTACTGTAGGTTAGAAAATATTTGAGAGGCAAGATGGCAATATTATTATTATATTATTATATTATTATTACTATAGATTAGAAAATATTTGAGAGGCAAGATGGCAATATTATTATATTATTTATATTATATTATTATATTATTGTTACTGTATGTTAGAAAATATTTGAGAGGCAAGATGGCATAACTGTTAGAGAGATAACCTTGGAGCCAGAAGGATCTGAATTCAAGACTTGCTTCTGATATGGCATCTAATCAGATCTTAATGACTCTAAGTTACAGAGAATGTGTCTGTCTGTGTTAGTAGTGGAAATTTCCTCACCTAGGAGTTCCCCTCACCAATGAAATTACAGATCCAGTCCCTATCTTTAGGGAACATTTCTATAAAGATACAATAACCAAAAAATTACAAAAATTTAGTGATCTATGATCATTTCCCTTAAAGTATGCTTTTTTTTTTTCTTTGCTTGTAAGATTTAATACCCCTGTGGGTCTGGTTAAATGCTACTTCTTCTAAGAACGCTTCTCTCGCCATTATCTTACCCTGGATGAGTCACTTAACCACTCTTTGCCTCAGTTTCCCCAACTGTAAAACGGGGACTATAACAGCACTTACCCTGAAGGTTTGTTGTGAGGATCAAAAGAGCTCATATCTACAAAGTGCTTAGCAAAATGCCTGGCACATCAGTGGTGCTTTGTATAAATGCTTATTTCTAATATCACCCTCCTTGTCCCCAATCACTTCCCACCGCAGGCCTGGGAGTGACCTTTCTCTTCATTTAAATCCGAGAGTACATTGTCTAGCCCTCCGTTATGACAACATATACATATATACATGGAGAGAGGGATAATTGCATAAACCAGAGCGTGGCTTCCAATATGTTGGCTACATCCCTTTGGAAGTCTTTACAGAAAGACATTGATAGGAGTGCTTCTGGATGGGAAGATGTGGATATATTGTGATCCGCACCATCAGGAGTGCCTCCGTGAATGAGATTTTTGGATGTGTTAAGAGTAGATACGTGTACATGAATGATTTTTCCTGATATTGAATATTGGTTGGAACTCTTAGCTCTCAGCTAGGAAATGTTCTTCCGATTCTTTGTGCCATCCATCCTTTAAAAACATTAGCAGTGAAACAAGCATTCTTGGATAACTCAGATTATTAGAGCATGGCATTTGTTACTCTGTTTTGCCAGACTTTGTATTTTTGGAGGGTACTGATGCTTAATTTGGTTGGATTTCACCCAAACAGCAATTACAATTTGATTATGCAAAGCAGCGACTGTCTTCTAATTATAACTCTACAGTTAAAGGAAGCTATTAGCAAACCAGTTGCAACAAGGAAAGAGGAAAGAATTAGCCAAAATTTTTCCAGACCTAACAGCAGTTTATTAGAATACTACAGAATATTAGTCTGCTGTTAGAAGAATAAAATGAACTAAACTATAGTATTTGTTTTGCTTTGTTTTGTTTTTCAATGCAACTGTCTCTCTTTGCCTTTTGCTGTATAATAGCAAATGATCTCTTTATTTGACAATAGTCTAGAATTTCCATTGTTTAAATGAATCTGGGAGGATGAATAAACCTTTGAATACGAGGAGGATAAGTGATTAGACAGTTCAATAATACCTTGATTTACTTATCAGAAAGGTTTTGAACTAGTTTGGGTGACATTCTAAGTCAAAGTTTTCTCATTTTATTTCTTTTACCTGAAACTTCTTTGTATTTGATGAATGATGAACATGGTATATAATATGAAAGTTTTTTTATACTGAAGTTGTAAGCAAAGGAACTCATACTGGAGATGTTCAGTAAACTATGATCTTTGAGGATGGGTTCATTTTTGTCTATTTCAGTAGCCAACAAATATTTATTAAGCTCCCGATGGGTGCCAGGCTCTCTGCTAAGTACTAAAGGATACAAAGAAAGGCAAAAGACAGTCCCTGCTCTCAAGGAACTCACCAGATAATGGGAAGAGACAACATATAAAAAGAAACTGAGAAGGGACAGGGAGGGAGGGAGAAGGGAGGAGCATGTTGAAATCCGAAAGGGTATAGACTGGTGGAAAGTGATGGAATGGCTGCCCTGGACATCTTCCCTACGTGAAAGATTTGAAATGAGCTCTTAATAGCTCCCCTCCATCCTCTCCAATCAGTAGATTTCGAGAGAATGGCATTTAACTAGATTGAGAAGGATGAAGCATCAGAATAAGAAGTTGTAAAAGAATTGGGATTGGGAACATTTGTGGTGTGCCGGATGGTGTGTTGACCTTCTAATAATAAAAACATGGCTTCTGTTGTAGCCTCTGACACTTAAGAGCTAAGTTAACTGTGGACAAATCATTTTACTTCTCTTTATTTTTTTAACTGTAAAATTGTGATAATAATACCTCTCCTATCTATTCCACCGGGTTATTGTGAGAATTAAATGAAAGGGTACATATAAAACATTTAATAAATGTTGGCTAATATTATTTTTCCTTCTATCATTTTAATTTTATTTTTAATCCTCCTTCCTATCAGTATGATAATCATTATTTTTTAAGAAAGCAATGACAATCATAACTAAGGAAAACTTGTTATTATGTGCAATTAATTAAAAAATATATCTATGAATATAAATAAATAAATAAAATGGGGATTCCCTAAAAAAAGATGAAGAAAGAAAGCAATGACACTTGGTTGAAAGGAAAGATGATACATCTTTTTTCCTCCACCTCTAAATGTAGTTCACTGCCTTTTTTTTATTGTTATTTTTTGTTGTTGATGATAAAGGCATAAAATAACCTAGCAGGTTCAAGTAGTGATTCAAACAGAAAAAAGCCAAGATTCTAAGAGCAGCCCAAAGATGGGCATCTGAGAAAAAAGCTATAAAAGTCAAGGTTCTATTAAAAATTAAAATGAAAAGCTGGGATGTCTTTCTGTTTTTAAATGGGCAAGTAGTTCACCTTCTCTATATCTCGGTTTCTTCCTCTGCAAAATAAGAGAACTAAATCACCTGGGTCCCTTCTAACTCTGTCTATGAACCTCTTGCTACATGATCTCCATAGTCCCTTCCAACTCTACATTCTGGTTTCTTATAGGTGAGATTCTACTTTTTTGAAAGGAGAATTTTGAAAATCTTTTTCAATCTCACCCCAACCCTTTGATTGGATTAAAAAGGAGACCTGAGGTTTATCTGTATAAGGAGGATGCCTCATGGCTCCCTGGCATTCCCAAAGCTGCTTGCCTCTTGTCCCACAAGACTCCTGTCATCCAGAAGACTGACCTCTGATCCAGACGGAGGTCAAATCTGTCTAAGCAGAGAGACCCAGAAGAAGTCACTTCATGGGGTGTATGAGTTATGGATCACAGAAGTTTGCCTTCCCTTTGCGAGGAAGCAACAGGAACAAATGGGAACATGTGATGAGCAACAAGCCACGTTAGCTAGGAGACCATCCATGTGATAACGTGCCTTTTTTCTCTCCAACCCACTTTCATTATAACAAATAATTGTAAATTAATATACAGTTTCTGGAGAATATTAATCTTAACACCCAGAACCAGGCCACTACGCTACATTCTGATAATCTCCAAAACATGTTGCTTGAACTCTGGCCCTATTTTACTTCCCACAAGTTTTTTATTTTTATTTTATTTATTTTTTCCCCACAAGTTTTTTTTTTTTTAAATCAGCATGCTTAGCATTTTCACAGTGTAGGAGTATTCCATCACAATCATATAGCACAATTTGTTTAGACATTTCTCAATTGGGGGACATCCCCTCAATTTCCAGGTTTTTGCCCTACAGAGAAAACTTCTGTTAATATTTTGTGACATATTAATTCTTTTCCTTTCCCTCTAATATTCTTGGGGAAAAGATCAGGCCCTTTTTTGATTTTTAATAAAAGTAAACCTAACATTAGATTTGTTGGATAATGACAAGAAGGTCAATATAGTTAATCGAGTCAGGCATTAATTAGCTCTTTTTAAAAAAATTTTTTTTATTTTTAAACCCTTAACTTCTGTGTATTGGATCCTTGGTGGAAGAGTGGTAAGAGTGGGCAATGGGGATCAAGTGACTTGCCCAGGGTCACACAGCTGGGAAGTGTCTGAGGCTGGATTTGAACCTAGGACTTCCCATCTCTAGGCCTGACTCTCAATTCACTGAGCTACCCAGTTACCCCCATTAATTAGCTCTGATTAGGTCTTGGAGTATCTTGGAAGTGATATGCTTTGTAGTAGAGACATATAAATTTGCAGATAGGCCCCAGAACCAATCTAGTCTCCAAAAAGCTCTTGGTTTTATGCTTCTGGTCTAGACTGCCTAGATATGCTGATAAGATAGATATTCTGGGCCTGCTTCTGCCAGAATTATTTATGTCACATTCTCAACCTGAAATTCATTTCAGCCTAAACTAGCTTTGGATAGGTAGATCCATTGCAATCTCATTCAGAAGCCATTATAATAGAACATCAAAAATTTTATGAAAACACGATTGTAAAATATCTGTGAGTAATCTGTTGCCATTTTCTTTTAAAATTTTGATAAGGAAGTGAATAAAATGAAGTAAGACTTTTTTTGCAAGCATTTGTTTTTTTCTTTTTCAAGTGTTTCATTACCTATTATCCCTATTTTCTTTAAGTATGCCTCATGCAATTTTAGGATTCTGAAAAACATGGATAAATTTGGCTGTCATAGCATTTTAAAGGCTAACACATTTGCATTCTTCCTATTTCTATTGGCTTTAAATATAGCATTTAGAATCTAGCTGTCTGTTCCCACAATTGGGTTTAGTAACCCTTCATTATAAGCATTTATTATTTAATGCTAAATTATAATAGAACACCTGTACAGAAATGCATGGCAGACTGTCATGAATATCAGTTGAATTTATAATAGGGGTCATTAGCATTAATACAAAAGTAATTCAATGATACTGCAATACTTACCATTGATACTGATTTGATTGCATAATCTCTTTATTTTTCCTTTTCATACTGGCTAATTTGATGGTCACAAAATGGAATGAAAAATTCTAATTCATTCTGTTGTAAACATTGCAATCTGGAATTCCTTAGATCATTGGAATATCCTTCTGTTCCAAGTGAAGTCATTGGGTGAATGGTAAAATATTTTTAATTGGAGACCTGGATTCAATTCCCAATTCTATCACTTTCATTTAATTCATTTAAGCTCCAAGAGATAAGAACAGGCAGTTCACCAAAAGAGAAAAGCAAACTATCAACAGTCTTTCTGTGTGGTTGTTTTTTGTTTTTAAATTTAAACTTTACTCAACTGTATACTTAAGCAATTTAGACTACTTTAGAAACTATAGAAAATTGGGGTATTGCTTTTTTTAAAAAAAGAGAGAATGAAACATATATATATATATATATATATGTAAATCAAATAGTCAACAAGAAGCTAAAATCCACACCCAAGTGGAGGCCAATGAAAACTTCAAAATGGTGGTACATTTGCCATATAAACTGTTCCTCAAACTCTAATCTAGAAAACAGCCTTATTTGTCTCTAGCTAAGTAAAAACATTCCCATTTTTAAAAAAGTTCTATTTCAGGAAAGGAAAAACATTTTTAAAATGTCTTATAAAACAGCACTTCTGTTAAGAATTGCAGAAAACTTTTGCAGCCATTTTTGTAAATAAAGTTAAATTTCAAAATTTATTCGAGGGAAAAATGCATCCTCATAAATTTCTCATAAATAGCCTCTAAAGACATATCAGAAATCTGCTACAAGCTTCACATTGAGAAAATTCCAAAGCTCCTTAACCAGAAAAAAAATCACCTTAATGATTTATTTTTATTAAACCTTGCTTAAATGAATAAGATCCAACTTCATCTACATTTCAGTTCTTACCCCACTTTGTTTCTCTGTTTTTGAAAATAACTGATTTTTTTTAATCCTAAAAGGGTAACTCTTTGATTAAAAATAAAATTCATTTCTTCTAAAATGATATCTATTCTTCTTTTTTCTTCTTTTTTATTTCTTTCTTTAAATTTATTTTTTAAACCCTTAACTTCTATGTATTGGCTCCTTGGTGAACAAGTGGTAAGGGTGGGCAATGGGGTGTCAAGTGACTTGCCCAGGGTCACACAGCTGGGAAGTGTCTGAGGTCGGATTTGAACTTAGGACCTCCCATCTCTAGGCCTGACTCTCAATCTACTGAGCTACCCAGCTGCTCCCTGATATCTATTTTTCTTATTAAATACCTCCAAATCTTTTGGGGGATAGTTTGGGAGAGGGGGAGAGCTGAAAGGAAAGACTAGTGTGGATAATTATATTTTCCATGCTTTACATGAATAGCATGTCCATGTAAAAATCGTTCCAAATTGCTAATAATTTCACTTTCCTCCTTTCCATGGAGATACAAAAGACTAAAATTGGTATACAACATCTATTTTTCTGTCTAGATCTTTGCATTCTACATCACAAATTGATGATTTTATTAATGGAAATGACATCAAAGAAGATATATTATGATTTGCTTTGCCTCTATACTCTTAAGGACCATTAGGTTCTTGCTCTCTGATTTTCAACTAAAATTTCTGTTTGTATTGTTTCCTCCTATGAAAAAAAAATTGCCTGGAGCAGGCAATATCCCCAGAACTTAGCAAAGTACTTTGCTCATAGAAAGTACTTACATTTCATTCATTCATTGAAAAGGAGGGTTGATATTCAGTGTGGTGGGGTGTCTAGAAATTACTATTATCAAAACAAAAAGAATCAGTAAAACTTTATTAAAATTTTTAATTAATAATAAAGTTGAAGTCTGGTAAATGGAGTTTTTAAATTATGTGCCATGGTCAGGCAGAGTCAAAATGGTGGAGAAACTACAGAGCCCTATCTGATTCCTACCAACTTATCCCTGCCCCCCCAAAACAATGATAATGTCTCAAAACTAATTCTGGATCAATATAACCCCAAAAGGAGAAAATAAAATTATTTAGCCCAAACACCCTAGAAGACTGGCAAGAGGGATCTAGTACACTGAGGTGGAGGTGGGAGTACAGGCCCCACCATGGCCAAAAACTTGAGTGCAGTAGCCAAGACTTCCAGAGATCTCAGCTACAGATGGTAAGGGGGGGGGGCTAAGGGGGTTCAGACAACTTCCCAGAAGGAGATTACAGGGGTCCCTTTGCTGGCTCTAGGTGGAAGACTTTTGCCACATTGCCAATACTCAGAACCAGGTCACAGCCCTGGGGTACAGTCTTAGGATGAGAAGAAGCACTAGCATACAGCAGCACTTACAGCCACAGGAGAGCAGGAGACTCTGTTCACAGATCCAAGGGGTAAATAGTAGTTGGGGTCACTCACAGACCAGAGCACAGGCCTGGAGAGTATTAATACACCTTTCCTTCCATCATACCACCTTGGAAGAACTGAAAACTAATAGATTCCCAGAGCAACCTATGAAGAGAGCTGCACAAAGAACCTGAAGCTTAAAATAGCACTGCCTTCACCACAGTAACAGAGTCCAACTTTAACAATTTTTTAAGCTAAAAGAAAAGAAAAATGCAGGAAAATGAGCAAACAACAAAAAAAGAAACTCAGCATAGGAAATTATTTTGGTACCAAAGTAGACTTAAACTCAGAATAAGACAACAAATTCAATACTGCTGTATCCAAAGCCTCAGAGAAAAAATATTAATTGCTCTCAAGCCCAAGAAGAATTCATGAAATAGCACAAAAAGGATTTTAAAAGTCAAATAAGACAAGTAAAAGGAAAATTTGGGAAAAATGAGGGTGACACAGGAAAATAATTTAAAAAGAATCAATAGCTTGAAGGTAAAGGAGACACAAAAAAGCTCTGAAGCTATTAACATCTTAAAAAAACAAAATAGGCAAATTGGTAAAAGAGACACAAAAATTCAATGAGAAGAAATTTTTTAAAAGACAAATTGATCATATGGAAAAAACACACAAAAATGCACTGAAGAGAAAAAGTTTTTGAAAGACAAAATTGATCCTCTGGAAAAAGGTATGAAAATTCACTGAGGAAAAGAACTCCTTACAAAGTAGAATTGACCAAATGGAAAAGGAGGTACAAACACTCACTCAAGGAAATTATGCCTGAAAAATTTTAACTGAGCATGTGGAAACGAATGACTCTATAAGACATCAAGAAACAAAGAAAGTCAAAAGAATGAGAAAATGGAAGAAAAAATATGTATCATGGGAAAAACAATTGACTTAGAAAATAAATTCAGGAGAGATGATTTTAGAATATTGGACTGCCTAAAAACCACTATCAAAAAAGAGCTGATATCATCTTTGAAGAAATCATCAGGGAAAACTTCCCTGTAATTTTAGAACCAGAGGACAAAATAGAAATTGAAAGAATCTACCAATCATCTCCTGAAAGAGATCCCAAAAGGATGATATCCAGGAATATTATAGCCAAATTCTAAAGCTCCCAGGTTAAGGAGAAAGTATTGCAAGCAAATCAAAAAGAAATTCAAATATTGTGGAGCCACAGACAGGATAATACAAGACTTAGCAGCTTCTACATTAAAGGGTTGGAGGACCTACAATATAATATTCCAGAGGGCAAAGGAGCTGGGACTTCAACCAAGAATCATTTAGCCAGCAAAACTGAGCATAATCCTTCAGGGGAAAAATGAGTATTCATTGAGATAGAGGACTTTAAAATATTCCTGGTGAAGAAACCAGAGGTGAATGGGAATTTTACTCTCAAATACATCATTCGAGAGAATCATAAAAAGATAAACATGAAAGAAAAATAAAAAGACATTCAATAAGATTAAAATGTGTGATTCTTGTAATGGCAAAGAACTTTTTTATTATTAGGGCAGTTAGAAAAAGTATACAGAGACAGATATTGAACATATGAGTTGAACATGATGGGATGATATAAAAATTAAGTTAAGGGGGGCAGCTGGGTAGCTCAGTGGATTGAGAGCCAGGCCTAGAGACGGGAGGTCCTAGGTTCAAATCCGGCCTCAGACACTTCCCAGCTGTGTGACCCTGGGCAAGTCACTTGACCCCCATTGCCTACCCTTATCACTCTTCCACCTATAAGTCAATACACAGAAGTTAAGGGTTTAAAATAAAAAATTTAAAAAAAAATTTAAAAAATTAAGTTAAGGCATGAGAAATATGAATGCATTAGGAGGAGAGAGAAGGGAAAGATAGAATGAGGCAAAGTATTGCATATAAAGGAACCATGAAAGAGCATTTACAGTGGAGGTGATGGTGGAGAAAGCGGAGAGGATAGCATGTGAGCTTTACTCTCATCAGAATTGGCTGAATGAGAGAAGAACATGCACAATCTACTGGTTATAGAAAGCTATCTTAGCCTACAGGAAAGGAGGAGGTGAAAGGGGATAAGAGAAGGAAAGTGGACCTGATAGAAAGGAGGGCAAATTGGGGAAGGTGGAGGTCAGAAACTAATAGGTAAATAGGATGGAAAGTAATGCCCAGTAATCATAATGATGCAAGGAAAATTTTATAAATCTTTCTAATGAAGGCTTCATTTCTCAAATACATAGAGAAATGAGTTGAATTTATAAGAAAACAAGTCATTCTCCAATTGATAAATGGTCAAAGGCTATAAACAGGCATTTCTCTGACAGAGTAATTGAAGCTCTATAATTACTAAATTACTATTACTTAGAGAAATAAAAATTAAAACAACTCTGAGGGGCTACCCTACACCTATCAAATTGGCTTAAGACAGAAAAGGAAAATAACAAAAACCTGAAGGAGATACGGGAAAACTGGGACATGAATGCATTCCTGGCGGAGTTTTGAACTGAGCAGTTTTGACTAAAGGACTATAAAACAGTACATGCCCTTTGACCCCAAAATACTATTACTAGGTTTGTATCCCAAAGAGATTAAAAAATAAAAACAAAAAGGGAAAAGATGTATATGTACAAAAATATTTAAAGCTGCTTTTTTTAAGGGGAAAAAAGTTTGGAAAATGAGCAGATACACATCAATTAGGGAATAGATGAGTAAGTTATAGTATATGATTGTAATGGAATATTATTGTGCTGTAAGAAATGATAAAGTAGGAAGAGCTCAAGAAAAACCTGGAAAGACTTACACAAACTGAAGGAGAGTGAAATAAACAGAACCAGGAGAACATGGATAGGAATACTTTACAATGTACAACTGTGAGTAACAGCTATCCTCAGCAATTTAGTGATCCAAAAGTGTCCCAAAGGACTCATATAAAAAATATAATCTACTTCTAGAGAAAAAGAACTGAGTCTGAATCTGATGCAAATTTTTTTCACTTTCTTAATTTTGTTTTCTATTTGAGTTTTCTATTTGAGTTTTCTTCCACAAAAGGATTAACATGAAAAAATGTTTTACGTGATTGCACATGTACAGTCTATATGAGATTGCTTACCTTCTCATGAGCGAGTGATTTGGGGGGAGGGAGAAAGACAATTCAAGACTCAGTATTCTTTGAAAAATGTTGAAAACTATTTTTGGCATTTGGGAAAAAAATTTAAAAATTAAAAAAATAAAGCTATAAAATTCTAGCTATACTTAAAAAATAAATAAATTTTCTGCCTTGAAACCTCATTATTATGCTTACGTAACATGATCTGCCTAAGCTGCTAGTGACTGAAGTTCCATTTTAGCTGTGAGCTAACTTCGTTCCAAGAAAATAAATTCTTCTTTATTAAGAAATTTAAAACCCTGGATAAATGAATTGCCCTCTTCCCATAATTGATTTTGTATTTTTATGAGAGAGAAAAATGAAGAGCTGATATCCAAGATTTATTCAGAAAGATAACTTTCAGAGTATGTGTCAGTATGGATTTCAACAGGTATCCTTTGCATCTTTACTACAGTACAGTGACAACTGATATGCATATGACTTGTTCTGAACAAATAAGGTTACATTATATTAAATTTTATTTTAATGCTTAATGCATTTCGAAAATTAGTGTTCCATATTTCTTAGTTCTATCACTTAAAAGCAATTGTAGTTTTAGGGTAAATCATAGGAAAACTTATTTAAAAAAATAAATTTTTGTTAATTTTTTTGCATCACTGAAATTCCACTCCCCACCTCATATTCTTCCCATTATACTTCTTTGAGAGTCATCCCATATAGCATTTTTTAAAAGTCAAAAAATGAGAAAGAAATCAGGAAACTCATAAGTATATTTGAAAAGTCTGAAAATATGTGCCATACACCATATTCATGGAATCTCTACTTCTGTAAAAAGATGAGGTAGAGGTGTTTTCTCATATTTATTCTTTGGAGCCATATTTTTTGTAATTTTGCCGTATTCACTCGATTTTTTGTTGTTTGTTTGTTTTTTTTGCAACAGTTGCAAGATATAACCATTGAAAGGCACATCAGTGGACTGACAACCTGGTGATGAAACTTTTTTGGCCATGACAACTCATAAAACATGGGGAAAAATTTAAATGTTCCTCATTCTTGAGTGACCACCTTCCAATTCTGTAGTGTCAGGAAATGGGACAGAGGGTGCTCAAAATCACAATTTTTAGTCCATTAGTATACTTTTATTTAGTCATTGATTCTTTTAATGGTCTTGTGAGAGCATAAGTGACAATTTTGCTAGAGGATCTTAATATCAATTTTCACATTGTTATTGTGAACAAAAGTAGAATGAAATAAAGTTGCAGCTAAGTGGAAGGATGGCTCACAGGAGCAAATAAATAAAGTAGAGGAATTGGTAGAATAGATTTTCTCATATATCCCAAAGCTATAAGAAATATTATTCCATAGTATATTTGGTCCTCACATATTGTAGCACTAATGATCATTCTTTGCAAAAAGACAGCCATAAAAAAAAATTTCACCTTTCACACCAACATTGATTACTGAGACTAAAGTGATAGGAAATTGTTACGGACTTGTTAAGACAGAATCCAAAACAAATCAACATACATTCTGATACTTGATGACTTCAGTGCAAAGGCAAGGGCAAGTAAGATAGATATAAATATATGGGAAGCTTGGATCAACACAAGAAAAGCCAATGACTATATTATATATGCCTGTCTCTCAAATGATGCCTTCTATGATGTGGGGAAGGGAATGAGAGGGTGAGACACTTGTAAGTAAATTATATTAATAAAAAAGGAAGGAAGGAAGGAAAGAAAGAAAGACAGGCTTACAGAAGACTTCTGTCTCTGTAACATAAACAGTTTCATTTAAAGAAATTAGTAGGAACTGGACATAGTGAGAACCAAATAACATCAAAAAGAATTAGTTTGATTATATTTTAACGGGCAAAAAAAGACTTCTTATAGAAGTAGTAGTTATCCTTAAATCAGTTGTCTCTACATAGTTAGTAGACGAGGAATTTTTCAGAGCTAAAATCAAAATTTACAGTAAATAAAAAAGAAGAATGAGGAAAAGATGGCATAAAATTAAGAAAATTTTATCTTGATATAGTAAAACTGCCATTGGAAATCAAAATGGAAAATGAATGACAGAAAGTACAGCAGCATTCATTATAGTTATTTCATCAAGAAGTTAGACTATTTTAGCACCAGGGAGATCAAGAATAACAAAAGTTCCTCAATAAACATTTGAATTACTTGCCACATGGAGAGAAAGATGACTGCTAAAGGCAACAGCAGGCTAGAATATAAACTTGTATAAAATCTGAGAAATATGGATAATGGACAATTATAAGCAGTATAATTTCATAAAACAGTGGATACAGGTTGAAACTAGTCTAAAGAAAGCTTGGCAAGATATCCTACTAAGCAAAGTCATCCAGAGTTGAATTCAAGGATAAAAACAAAGAAAACTGCAAATGGAAAAAAAATGGAAAAGATTTGCGGAAACTATTATAAAACTCTTTTCTCCATTAAAGATAATGGAACCATACCATTTGGATCCTAACATCATAGTCCCTGAGGTACTTATAGAGGAAATAGAAATGGTACTAATGGGAATAAAGAAGGGAAATGCAGTCTGATTAGACCAAGTATGTATAGAAATATAAATATCCATGCTGGAAGCAATGCAGTTATGAAAGCATGATTTACATGGTATTCTAAAGAAAGGGAAGCTAACAAAGTCATGGAAGAAGCCTTGGATTTTATTAATACCAAGGGTGGGAGGGTAGGTGAAAGAACATCACCTAATGAACTGTATACTTTCTCTCCCATCTATGCAAAATCCCTAAGGATTACCTGCACACAAATTAAGCGCATTTTAAATGAACATATTAGTAAGGAACAAGCAGGTCTTGCAAGTGTTGTTAAATAATGGATACATCTTTACCACCTTATAATTAACTGAAAGCTGTAGAGAATCTAAAATCCCATTTTACTTAGTTTTTGTTGATTATGAAAAAGCATTTGATTCAACAGAACAAAATGCCTCCCTGCAGGCTCTTCATTAACAAGATACTTCCTTTCTATGCATCAAGATCATTCAGGGTTCTTTGGAACATATAACAACAGAATAACTTCAATGATATTCATCAGGTGGTGTATAAAGCAGGGAAATGTATGCTTGCCAAAAGTGTTTATCATTGGGATGGAGGAGATCCAGTGCAGAGTTTAGGTTAAAGAAGAATTCCTGGGGGATGTTGGGATCCTCCCAATACTCCTGTCTGCATGACATTTTGTTGATTTCCTAAACTCTAAAACATTGCAGAGCCCCCGAAAGAGATATGTAATTGCTCAGAGGAAATTGACCCATCCACTTACACAGGAAAAATAAAGTGGATGAAAAATGTTTATTGCCCAAATTTTGGCATCCATTTGTGGGCAACATTTAGAGCTTATCTATCAGTACATATATCGGGGACAGAAAATAAAGTCAGACAGTAAACTAGCCCAAAATTGAAAAAAAAGAGGAGAGTGGGTTGGATTATTTTCAGAAAATTGTAAAGCACTTTTATTGCCTATAATAACAAAGACCCATCTTTTTGATACATACATTTTACTAGTGTTGAAAGGCAGTGAGGCTTGGAACATCAGTGTCTCTGAAGAACTAAGGGTGGTTGTCCCACAGAAGGCAAAGGAAAAGCACAATGTGAAACAGGCTTCGGCATATAATTAGTAAGGAATTCTGAAGAAGAAAAGTAGTATAGGAGGTCAGTAAAGACTTCTATGACTAGAAAAGATCAGTTGATCACATGGTGAGAGTGAGGTATGATAGTTATATAACCAGAGTGTTTCTCACTGGCATCCTTGCAATATTAAGAGAAAACAAGGACAGTGTATAGCAGTCAAGTTGGTGATTTTCAAGAAAGGTAAGGACAAGAATCATGCAGATCAACTATGGTGAATCAATGAGATTGCCTTGGATCTGAATCATTGAGATCACTAATTCATTTGAGTACTTAAAAGATTTTCTTAGAGGAAGTACACCTATAGAGCAAAATTTCAGCAAAGTCAAAAGGTTTAGAAATCTCCTTCCCACAGTTTGTTGTAATATGCTTTGGATATATGTTCTCATCTTAAAGGAGGCTCATGATTTTTACTTTAAAAATCTATGCAGAAGAAATAAAGTAATAAATAAATTTTTGTCTCCTGTACTGTGGACAACGACTTCTAAACTGATCAAATATTTTCCATTTTGGATTTGTCTCCATTCACACACACACAAAGTTATTTATATGTAGCTTTGGTATTCTAACAGACACTGGAGGAAAGAGATATTTATTTTATAACAGCACAGCACAGTACTTTGCACATAATAGGTATTTAATAAATGTTTAATAATGATTGATTCATATACACAGCATGAAGTAATGCAAAGAATTCTGGATTTGAAGTCTGAATTCAAATTCTGGCTCTGACACTTATTAGCTTTGTGATTTTGAGACTTAACTTTGAAGAAAGTTCTTTGTAAACTCTAAAGGACATTGTTGTTCAGTTGTTTCAGTTGTGTCTGATTCTTTCTTTTTGGCAAAGATAGAAATGGTTTGCTATTTCCTTTTCCAGCTCATTTTACAGATGAGGAAACTGAGGCAAACAGGGTTAAGTGATTTGCACTAGTGTGACACAACTAGTATGTTTCAGAGGCTGGATTTGAACTCAGGTCTTTTTGACTCTGGTCTTGGTGCTTTTTCTACTGTTACCTGCCCTCTTTATTTCTAACAGTTGATTGTGCAAGGCTACAATATGATTGTAATTTTATTGGCTGCCAGTCAGAACTGACCAGGTTTCCCTAAGTTCTAAAGAGACTTGAAAAGGGGAGCTCTTACCAAAAACAATGGGATATTTCCTGGTGAATTCTTCTCACTTGCCAGAGTTGATATATCCTCTCTTCAGAAGAAAGGGTGCTTGTCTTTTTCTCTCATGCCTATTCTTTGAAGATGCTGCATAATTTCACACTGCTGAACAGAAGGCAGCAGTTACTAAAGTCATTTCTTTACTGTTAGTGTTAATCATTGTGCAGAAATATCACTTCTGTGAGGTGCTAGACACTCATACTTCATTAATAAACTGGGGGTTGGTGTTTAACCTGTATTGCACATATAAAACTATCTAGCAGTAAGCATTTCACATAGGAGGCTAAGTTTTCAGGACCATGTTGTGGTTATGCCAGCTCTGTCAAGTTTCTTTAAGCCATTCCCATAAAGAAAGAGTCTAGGGGCAGCTAAATAGCACAGTAGATTGAGCTCTAGGCTTGGAGTTGGGAGAACTTAGGTTCAAATGTGACCTCAGATACTTACTAGCTGTATGTGACCCTGGGCAAGTCACAAAATCCCAATTGCCTAACTCTTGCTTGTCTTCTGCTACTTATTTCTATTACTTATTCTGATACTTATTTTCTAAATAAGTATCAATTCTAAAAGAGAAGGTAAGGGTTTTTTTTTAAAAGTCTAGTAATGTTCCCCACCTTTCCACAGAAGATGATGCTAGAACAGCTTTAAAAAGTAGCATTCACAGTATGGGAGAATAAGTTATAGCAGAACCAAAAAATCATACCCTTCTTGACTTATAGCAAAAAATGTTGAGCTGAGATTCTACCTTACACTGACACCATGTCACCTATCATGTAAACATAGTATACATGGGAAGAATTTTTGAAGTATTGCTACAGCTTAGCCTAAACATTTGTTGTTCTAATTCATCATTACCCAATGGACTATACTTTCAGTGGTTTTCTTGGCAAAGATACTATAGTGTGGTTTGCCATTTCCTTCTTCAGGGGATTAAGGAAGAGGTTAAGTGTCTTACCTAGGATCGTATAACTAAGTGTCTGAGGCAGGATTTGAACCAACATATTCCTAACTCCAGGCCTCCTGTACTAACCATTGAGCCATCTAGCTGCCCTAAAACTTTACTTGTTCTTTTTTTTTTTTAGAAATTTTTACCATGGTTACATGATTCATGTTCTTACTCTCCCCTCCACCATCCCCAACCCTCCCCCCATAGCTGACATGCATTTCCACTGGTTTTTATATGTGTCATTGATCAAGACCTATTTCATATTATTGATAATTGCACTGGGGTGGTCGTTTCTAGTCTACGTCCCAAATCATATCCACATCAACCCATTTGTTCAAGCAGTTGTTTTTCTTCTGTGTTTCTACTGCCATACTTCTTCCTCTGAATGTGGGTAGCATTCTTTTTCTTAAGTCCCTCAGAAAGTGGCATATATGGATTACCAGTTTTCAGAGAGTTAGAATAAAGTATACTCAGTACATACACACAAAAACCACATAATATAACTGTTCTTTAACTCATAATACATTTTCTTTGTTTTCAGACAATTTTTTTGCACTATAGACATGAAATTTGTTTAATTCCTTAGTGAACACATAGCCTAGCTGGAAAGTTATGTGTTGTTTGGGTGTGTGCATGTGTATGTGTGTGTGTATAAAATCCTGGATATTTGACTGACTTTTTCTTGCTATAGAAGTAGAAAGTCAAATGTGAAGGGAGTGAAGAAATTCAGGGGTCTGGAGGGCTTTAGTTTTTTTTTAATTTTGAAAAAATAATCTTGTATTAATTAATAAAGCATTATTAGATATTAAAACTCACTTGCTAGATCAGTGCTTACTTTATGCATGGTAATTTTTTTTAATTTTGAGAAATCTAGATATTTTCCCATCTTTGAGAGCATATATGTATATATATGTGGAAAAAAGTACATATACATGTTTTTCCTCTTTTAGAATTTTATATATATATGTATGCACATATATATATATACTTCTATTCACTTTATTCTATTTTCCTTAAGAATCTGATGAAATTTGTGTGCTTTCTTCCTCTCATAGGTATATTATTCACATACATATATATGTATAAGGATATGTATATTTTGTACATCCAAATCTACTTACAATTTTGGGCCTTTTGGTCTTTGTTCCATGAGATTTATTCATTTTGATGCAAACATATATTTTCATATATGTTTAAATAATCATATACGATAGAGACTGTCTGAATAAAGCTACTCACAACATAGCTGCATTGATTAGTCTTGCTGTATAACAGGAAGCAATTGTATAGATTGCAAGACCTGGAGTCAGGAAGGCATAGATCCAAATCAGGCCTCAAACACTTACTAACTGTGACCCTCAGCAAGTTACTTAAACCTTTTGCCTCAGTTTCCTCATCTATAAAATGAGCTGGACAAGAAAATGACAAAACAACAACAACAACAAAACTCCAGTATCTTTGCCAAGAAAACCTCAAATGGGGTCATGAAGAGTTGGACATGATTGAAAAAAATTCAGCAACCATTTGAAAACCATCCAGGTTGCCTGGCATTTCCTCAGAAAGAAAACACATTCTGTGTTCTGGTTCAATTTATTCCTCTCCCTCCCTTCTCTCTACTTCACATATTTTGTCTGCAGAAACAAACTCCTTTGCTGCTAGATTTGGGCTTAGCTTGGATGGAGGGGATTATAAAAGAGGGCATTCTCAGGACTAATCTTCCTTCATGACTACAAATTTACTTAACTCTGGGTCTAAGGGAAAGAGGATCCTTTGAGTTACTTAGAAACATTTGGCTTATGTTTACAAATTATCAGACCTACCAATGACAGATGTATAAGCTTAAATGCTGACATTTGTCTTGACTCAAGTCAAACTGTATATATTTCTTGCTCTTGAGTAGAGAGACTTGGATATAACCAGAGCATTGGTTATGCAGTCTAAAGAACCAGGTTCAAATCTAGATTCTGATTTATATTATCTCTGTGAATCTAGGCAAATAATTTCACCCATTTAAACCTCAGTTAAATTATCTGCAAAATGAGGTTACACTTCTAACTCAGAACTTTGACTCTGTGACATGATATCTTCTGACAGTTGTGTTTCCAACATTTGTACTTCAAGATATTCTGAAATGCAACAGAAAAGTGAAGCCAGAACTGATACTTTTCAAAGCTTAAAATAATATATCTCCCCTGTATGTTTTTTTTTTAAATTGTGCATCTAAATCTACTTATAATTTTAGGCCTTTTGGTCTTTGTTCCATGGGATTCATTCATTTTGATGTGAATAAATAATGTATTCTTGCTGGATTGTGTTAGTACCGTCCTTAAGACATTTAAAAATGTGTTTTCCTCTCTTACACTTCTGATTTACATGTTTTGCCCACATTTTCTGCCTTAAGCATCTTAACATGTTGAATGTTGGTTACCACATTGAGATTTATTGAAGCAAATTTATTTTGTCTTGCAAAGATGTTCATTGGATTCATACTTGGGGGATGGCAGTTATTACATGCTTTCTCTCTCAGAATTTTATTCTCTTTCTCTGTCTCTCTTCATGTCTCTCTCTGTGTGTGTGTGTGTGTGTGTGTGTCTCTGTGTCTCTCTGTCTCTCTGTCTCTCATCTCTTCCTTGTTTTCTGTGTATGTGTTTCTGTCTCTCTCCTTTTCTCCTCTGTCTCTGACTGTGTCTTTCCCTCTTTACTTCCCTTATTCATTTGAATAGTTTTCCCCACCAAAATTTTATAAAATATGCTTTTATTCATTACTCTTACCAGAGAAGTGTTTCTTTATCAGGCTCAGCAAGGCAGATGTATATAATACATGATGTGTTATGAGATCACAGATTTAGAGCTAGAAGGCCAGAGAACCCCAGTTACCTAAATCCTGCTGCTCTTCTGTCTTAGAATTGATACTAAGACAGAAGGTAAGGGTTAGAGAGAGACAGAGAAATAGAGAGAGACAGAGAGAGACAGAGAGACAGAGAGAGACAGAGAGAGAGAATGAATAAATAAATGACTTGCCTTGGATTTCATTATTAACAAATGTCCAAGGCAGGATTTGAATACAGATCTTCATGATGTAAAATCAAATGCCCTATCTCTTATACTATTCTGTGAGACAGGTGGCTATATAAAAAGCAGTAGCTGAAGCAGTCTTCAGTGTGATATCCTGTGTTGAAGAGAACCTCATCACTTTTAGTGTCCTCTACTGTACCTGCATAGAACTCCGAACCAAGAATAATATAGGCTAGGACAAGTTCTATATTAAGTGGTCTATTACTGAAGGTTCTAATTGTAATTTTGTGGTTTATTTGGAGTTTAGAGCTTTCTATGTTGAGTCATACATGCAAATAGAAGGAGTTATTATTATACTGGAATCACAGGATTTCTTTTTCATTCTGAATCATGCCTAACTGAACAGAGCCCAATGTGGGGCTCCCTTTGATTTTTAAAGGTGCTATGGATAAGTCAGCTACACCAAATGTGGTAAAAGCTGAATGGTGGTTTCCTTAAGTAGTATAGTGTTTTTTATAGAACACTGTGTATGCAAGAGTGAGAAAGAAACTTTCTGTTCATGTTTACATGGTATCAGTCAGGTTATGTATAGCCGTGATAGGAGTTGCTATTTCAAGAAGTGGCCAGAAAATATCAGTGAAAAAGGATCCAGACTCTGGACCACTCACTGACAGCCTCATCAGACACTAGTGTCAGAGTTAGTCCCTAGCAAGAGGGCATAGTGGATAGAGTATTGAGCCTGGAGTTAGGAAGACCTGAGTTCAAATTTGGCCTGAAATACTTGCTTGCTGTATGACCGAGGGCAAGACACTTAACTCTGTCTGCCTCAGTTTCATCATCTGTCAAATGGGGATAATGATAGCACCTAATGATAGCTGATAAAATGAGATATTTGTAATGTGTTCAACACATTGCCAGGAGCATGAGCATAGGAAGTGTCTAATAAATGCTTATTTGCCAATTAAGGTAAGTTCTAGCCTCTTTGGTTTCTTGGGCCTCTTTGGTACTTATATTGTGTAAGTTAATTTTTATAGAAAATTATTATAATCTGTGTCCGTGTCCATCCCTCCTTCCTTTATTGCATTTAAACAATTTTTAAAAGCATTGTAGTTAGGTCAGGTTGTAGTTGTTTTAATTACATCACCTTTTTTATGCAGCTAGGTGGCACATTGTATAGAGTACCAGATAGAAGACCCATCTTCCTGATCAAATATGGCCTGAGATAACTGTATAACCCAAGGTAAATTACTTACTCCTGTTTGTCTCTGTTTCTTCATCTGTAAAATGAGCTGGAGAAGGACAAATCCCTGTAGTATCTTTGACATAAAAACCCCAAATGGGATCACAATGAGGTAGACATGACTGAAATGACAATGATTTTTTCCACTTTATTATTTTTCAAGTTTTACATTAAAATTGATTTGCTCATATAAACAAAAGGATTAACTTTTCCTCCAAGCCAATGACATTGGTGAATGTATATACTAAATTTCTCTATAACATGGACTATAGCTAAAGTATAAGTATAAATTTCACATTGTATACAAATAAACATTATTTTATATATTTTCTATTTTACAACATTGTATAAGGTATTAACTAGCTTTATTTTATACTGTGGGTATAAATAACTGATAGAATCAGTGTGTATGTGTTTTTTTTTAAGCTGGGAGGGACCGTAGGGACCATTTGATCCAACCCTGTCATTTTAAAGATAAGGAAGTTGATAAAAGAACAAAGCAAAACAAACAAACAAACAAACAAACAAACAAAAAAGACTTGGTATGTGAGACTTCAGTGGATTTTAAAATTTATTTTGTTTTGGCAGCTAATTGTCTTGGAGTCAGGAAGTCTCATCTCAGGTCTGGTCTCAGATACTTACTAGCTCTGTGACCCAGGGCAAGTCACTTAACCCTGTTTGCTTGAGTTCCTCATCTGAAAGATGAGATGGAGAAGGAAATGGCAAACCACTTGCCTCAATATCTTTGCCAAGAAAACCCCAAGTGGGGTCATGAAGAGTTGGACATGACTGCAATAACTGAACAACTACAAAATATTTTGTTCATGAGGGAGCTACAAGGTACAAGTTGGTTTTGTGCTCGTCATCTTCCTTCTTATTTTAGAGAAGAAGATGAAACCTTTTGCTTTTGTCCTAAGGAAGATACAGTTGCTTCAGAGAGATAGAATGTGGAATTTTCCCCCTGAGAAGCACACTTGTTTCCTACACTTAGGATAGGATATTGCTACTTAAAGATAACAATGATGATGATGATGACAAAGAATCAAAGGTGGGAAGCTTAGGAGTGGCAGCATAGAGAGTAATAAATGAAAATTTGTGATGCAATACTGCCCACAGTCACACTGAGGATCTTCTAAGTTAAAGCTGAATGAAAGCGAAAGTCCAAATATAAGGAGACAACTTGACCATCCTAAAACATAGCATTGTTACTTTAATCAGCTTTTCAGTCCTTCCAATGCTGTATAAATATGAGAGTATTATTAGTTTAATATAGGAGTAGTAACTCTTTTGAGCAGAATATAGCATCATATAATTTCTTTTTTTTCTGGTTCCAATATCTTTTAATCTCTTTCCCATTTGGGGAGGGGGTGTGTGTGGCAATTAGTGAAGCTCTCTTCAGGCTAATGATTTCATAGGTCTGGGGAAATCTTAGTGTAGAAACTATTTACACTGATGCAGATCAGCAATTCATCTCTAATTTATAGTCTTAGAAAGTTACATACTAATACAATGTTGGTGGACCCGTGAATTGATACAACCATTCTGGAGAGTAATCTAGACCTATGCCCAAAGGACCATAAAACTATGTATACTCTTTGACCCAGTAATACCACTACTGAGTCTATAATCTCAGAGAGATCAAAGATGGGGGAAAAGGTCTACGTGCATAAAAATATTTTCATCAGCTCTGTTTGTAGTGGCAAAAAAAGCTGGAAACTGACGGAGTATCTATCAATTGGGGAATGTTGTGTTAAGTCATAAGAAGTGACAGAAGAAATGACAGAAGATGAGTTCAGAAAAACCTGGGAAGACATAAGAACTGATGCAAAGTGAAATGAGCAGAAACAGGTGAACAGTATAGACAGTAACAGAAATATTGTACAATGATCAACTGTGAAGGATAAACTGTTTTCAGCAAAACAAGGTCCCAAGATAACCTCCAGGGATTCATAATAAAAAATGCTATCCAAAGCCAAAGAAGGAATTGTTAGAATCTGATTGCAGATCAAAGCATGCTGTCTTTTGCTTTATTTCCTTAATGTGTTCTTTATTATATGTGTGATGTGTGTCTTCTGTCACGACATGGGGAATATGGATAAAAGCACCAGAAAAACCTGTAACACTTACCACCTTGAGGAGGGGGGTAGAAGGAAAGGAGGGAGAGAATATGAATTGCAAAACGTCATCAAACAATTCCAAAAAAAATTCTACATATAATTGGGGAAAAAAAGAAAGTTAAAAAGATATTCCAAAAAACAGTTAGTGGGGGGGGGGGTGCTGAGGAGTGAAGAAACTCATCCAGGTTCACACAACTAGTATGTGTCAGAAGAAGGACTGGAACTCAGGCCTGCCTTATTCTTAAAACAGCCCTCAATTCACTGGACCATGCTACTTCTTCATCATTTAATATTTGTTTTTTAAAATTCTGTGGCATGAAAGGGTTCTCTATTGCTTCTCTGGATCTCTATTTCTTAACTATATTGGCTCTTATCCCCAGGTACAGTTTCCATTGCAGTAAGATGAGATGGGGCTACAGTCGATATCAGATTTTTCCTTCTTACTCCAGGGTGACATGGTTAGTGATATAAGAAATAGCATCCATTTGACTAGTGCTTTTTTCTAATTATGGGATTTTAGGTTGAGATGTAATAGCAAGACAGAAAGCATCAGGAATAGTAGAGAATCATTTAAAATTTCTCCATACTTGGTGTGGTAGCTTATTTTACAGCTTATTGACAGTGGTTAAAGCTGTAAAGGAGAAGAGTTACTGGCAACAAAAGGAAAAATTGGCTACTTAAAAATTTCTATGGAGGCCAGCTAGTTAGCACAGTGCATAGAGTGCCAGGTCTGGAGTTGGGAGGGCCTGAGTTCAAATCTGACCTCAGATTCTTTCTTGTTGTGTGACCTGGAGCATTTAGCCCCAGTCGGTTAGCCCTTGTATTCTTGGTACTGCTAGAATTGGTACTTCTAAAAGAGAGAAGGTAAGGGTTGGGGGGTGAAAGAGTCCCTCTGGTGTGCAGGATAAAGGACAAGAGTTTTCTGGTGCATAACCACAGGGCCTGGTGATGATAGTAATAGCATTTTCTCTGTCATGTTTCCTCTGCTTGTTTTAGGGATATGTGATAGTGTCATAATTTGATAATTTATTAGTTGGTTATTACTGTCCAGCTGTCCTTCAAGTGTCACTGTCATAAGCTTTCAAAATCAAAATCAGGGCTTGAACAGCTGTCTACTCCAAGATATCAGTAGAAAAGTATTGCTTTTATTAATATCTCTTATTACGGTATAAGCAATGTCCTAAAACACAGAGTTTTCATTCATATTCTGCTTTAATGGGCTAGTTTTACCCAACAGCTTTCATAATTTAAAGAATCATTACTTTTTCTCAGTTTCATTTATTTCTTCTGGAGATTAGTGATATCTCTGTTTCAGTCTTAAGAAAACTAAACCTTAAGAATGATCATACCCACAGTGGGAATAGAGACACAGAAGAAAAACATATGATCAATCACATAGTTCAATGGGGATATGATTGGGGTTTTGGCATTAAAGGATCACTCTATTGCAAATATGAATAATATGGAAATAGGTTTTGAACAATGATATATGTATAATCCAGGGGAATTGCTTGTTAGCTCCAGGAGTGGAGAGAAAAGGGGGAGGGAAAAATCATGAATCATGGAACCATGGGAAAATTAATTGATTGATTGATTGATTAGAAAAAAGAATGATTAAACCCAGGGCAGCAAGGCGGCACAGTGAATAAAGCATCAGGCCTGGAGTTGAGAAGACGTAGGTTCAGAGCTGGCTTCAGATGCTTCCTAGCTGTGTAATCTTGTGTGACACTTACCCTTGTTTGCCTAGCCCTTGTCATCTGTCTTTGATTTTTCACTAAGACAGAAAGTAGGAGTCAAAAAAAAAATCATCAAAGCCAGCCAATCAGTCAATACCCATTTATTAAAGTGCCTACCATGGGGTCAGTAAACACTGGGGATACAAAAAGATTTGGAACTAAGTCATTCTAAACACATTGAAGAAAGGACTAAATTCTCTTATATATCAGGGTTATTGCTTCTTAATGGTCCTCACCCATTTAAAGAGAGAATGGGCAACAACTAGATGGCTTAGTGGATAGAGCAATTTGCAAAATCACTAAGAAAGTTAAGTGTTTTAAAAAAAGAATATTATACATGTTCTGATAAATATTGGCTGATACTTTGCAGAAATAAAAACTTTAGATAGGATACAGCTGTTAAAATAGAGCTAGTCACCCACTCATCTTGATATGTTCTTTGGTCTATTTTTGAATGACAGTCTGTTTAATTCATCTCTAGCTAATTTGTAACCTCCTATTTTATGTTTTACATTTTCTATCTGAGAATTAAAAAGTATAGAATTATTTTTTAAAATTCTATACTTTTTTTACAAGGCTTAGAGTTTTATTTAAAAAAGGTCAAGTTCTATTTAAAACCACATAGATCAGTCATTCATATTTCTTAATATTTAGATGCTGTTCCACTTTTGCCTTTTCCTACTTAATCTTTCTTGGGAAATTCTATGTGGAAAAAGAATCCAGGACCTGGGTCCTTCCTCTCTTCTTCCAAGAAGTAGAAGTTTATCATTGTCTACCTGAACTTAAACTTAGTTGAATGTGCTTGAAGTTATTTACAAGAGTTATATGATCTGTTCCTTTCCCCTCTAGATATGGTTCTTTCCATATGAGGATACTTTTGGATTATTTGCTGCACTTTTTCATTTTGTTTTGGACAAATCTGTATAAATTTTTCTCTTAATTTTAATCCTAAAGACTTATAGGCAGTGAGGTTGGTTCACTGAGTAGAGCATTGGGCCTAGAGACAGGAGAACCAGAAGTTCAGATCAACCTCAGACATTGACTAGCTGTGCGACTCTGAACAAGTCATCTCTCCTGCTTCAGTTTCCTCAACTACGAAATGAGTATAATGATAGCATCTACTTCCCAGGGTTGTTATAAGGATCAAATGAGATAATATTTGTAAAATATTTAGTATATAAAACCTAGTGTTCCTCAGACTGTAAGCACTGATGAGATCAGAGCTTCTTTAGTAGTTCACTTAAATCTAACTCACACATACATTTTTTGCATTAGTTCATATTAGTCTTTCTAGATTTTTCCAAAAACATCTTACTCATTATTTCTTTCTTTAAAAAAAAAACATTATCTTCCATCTTAGAATCAATACTGTTTGTTGGTTTTAGGGCAGAAGAGCAGTAAGGACTAGGCAATGGAGATTAAGTGACTTGCCCAGGGTCACACAGCTATTAAGTATCTGGGGTCAGATTTGCACCCAGGACCTCTCGCCTGTAGGCCTGGCTCTCAATTTACTGAGCCATTTAGCTGCCCCTGTTCATCATTTCTTATAGCAAAAGAATATTTCATCACAGTCATATACCACAACTTATTTAGTCATTCCCCAATTGACGAGCATCCCCTCAATTTCCAATTCTTTGCCACCACAAAAAATGCTGCTATGACTACTTTTTGTACATGTAGGTCCCTTTCCTTTTTAAAATTTCTCTAGGATACAGATTTAGTAGTTGTATTGCTAGATCAGAGGGTATGCACAGTTTTAGAACCCTTTGCACATAATTCCAAATTGCTCTCCAGAATGGTTGGATCAGTTCACAACTCCACTAATAGTGCATTAGTGTCCTATATCCCCTCCAGCATTTGTCATTTTCCTTTTCTGTCATATTAACCAATCTAATAGGTATGAGGTGTTACCTCAGAGTTTTTAATTTGACTTTCTCTAATCAATAGTAAACTAGAATATTTTTATAATACTATAGATACCTTTGATTTGTTCTTCTGAAAACTGCTATTTCATATCCTTTGACTATATATCAATTAGGGGCGACACATTTTCTCTTAGATTTGACTCAGTTTTCATTTCAGAAATGAGGCCTTTTTCAGAGAAAGTTGCTGTAGAATTCCCCCCCCCCCAGTTTTTCCCCTCCATTCTAATGTTAGCTGCATTTGTGCAAAACCTTTTAAATTCAGTGTTACCAAAATTATCTAGTTTACTTCCCATAATGTTCTCTTTCTCTTATTTTGTCTCAAACCTTTATTATTTTTTCACCATTATTAACTGTTATTTGCGCCCTGCTATCATTTAGCCAATTAATATCAATTAACTTTTACAAAGATACTTATCGTGAAGCTATAGCAAGAAGAGTATACAAATATTTTCTCACCACACCTGGGGACACACGCTCCCTTTACCATCTCTGTCCTTGGGGAGACTGGGACTTAGTTTTGAAGCAGTTTCTACGGAGCATTCACCTCACCAAGTTCACTTCCAAATCTGGCATGGCAATAGGTAGATGAGTGGATCTCTGCTGCTTCTGGGTTAAGCCAAATAATTCCCTCAGAACTTCATTCCTCACCATCTGCTTCTAGCAAATACCAGCATGGACCCTTGCTCCTCTTGCTCTGGTGGTTCACTTTCACTTTCAGATATCACAAGATCATAGTTATCTCCAGTCTCCACCTAAAATGAGGAAAAAACAAACACAAGGAAATCAAAAAGAGATTCATGTTCACAGGCCAAATGCTGGCTTTGGATGGGGAAAGCTTGAGACCTCCTTACTTATATCCTTGTGTCTTTCACCCAAACAACAAGCAGTCCAGAATAAGACCAATGCAAGAGTTAGGATCTGATAGACTAGTATTTTTGGAATATGCTGCAGTTTTGGCTTCATAGCCAGACACTAGTCACCTTATCATTTGGTTTTCAGACGAGAACCAGTTACAAAACATCTGCATATTCTTCAAATTGGAGAGCAGAACACTTCCATTATACATTCTCATACCTTTCTAGAAGTCATCTTTCCTGCCCTTTCCCCATGGAGACTTTATTGGCATGTCCCCTTTTCCAAACTGTAGATATAACAATCTTCAAGCTGAAAGAGACCTTCATTGGAGAATATGCTTGCTCATTTTACAAATTAAGAGAAATAATACATATCTAGCATTTACATAATGTTTTAAAGTCTACAGCACATTTATATGATAGACAGCTTTACAGAAATTAGGCCATATAGAAATAAGGGCAGGTAGGTGGGTGGCTCAGTGAACAGTATGCAGGGCTTGGAATCAAGAATTCTCTTTGTGAATTCAAATCTGGCCTCAGACACTAGCTGTGTGACTCTGGCAAGTCATTTAACTCTGTTTGCCTCAGTTTTCTCATCTGTAAAATGAACCAGAGAAAGAAATGGCAAATTATACCAGCATCTTTGCTAAGAAAACCCCAAAGAAGGTCACAGAGAGTTGAATATGACTGAAAAACAGCATAATAACATGTTATACTGGAAGGAACACTGAACTGGAAATTTATAGACCTGAGTCCTAATCCTACCTCTGTCACTAACTAGCTATGAGACTTTGGGAAAATCACTTTTGGGTGCCTTTCCAGTGCTCAATTCTCTCATCTGTAAAAGGAAGAGATTAAAGGAAATCACTTCAGTAGATCTTTTCAGGCATAGCATTCTGTTTCAGTGATTTTGTGAAAAAGCTTTAAAATAATACCAGAAACTTTAGGGATATTTGATTTTATTTTTGTTGTCCCTGATTTGCTTTGTGGCAGTTGGGTCTAATTTTATTTTTGCTTTATTACATTTCCTTTTTCTTTATATTATTCAATTTCACCTCCATATAATCTAGGCTCAGGCTAGGATCTTCTTTAATTTTAAGTCATATTCATTTTATCCTTTCTTGAGGCATTTATAGTAATAAAGATATTACATGAAATAAGAATTGTTACCCAGTCATTGTAGTCTTACTATCTAATTCTCCTGATGCTGGAATTTGATGCTTCTTGTTTACAGAGCAACACTGAGGTAGTTATACACTTATACTTAAGTGAAACTGAGATCTATTGGTGTAGATGTTTCCTTTATTTTTATAGATCACAGCCCAGTGGTATCTTCCCCTCCTTTGCAATTCTTGTTCCTGATACACTTCAACTATTTCCTCTTTTCAAATTTAGCATAGTAAAACTTCCGTTTTTACTTTAGTTTGATTCAAAGCCTGATTAAATTCTCCTTCATAAAAAGCCTTCTAGTTTTTCAGTAAAGAGTCTTACTTTAACAATGTTTATTTGTAGCTTCACTATTTTTAAGACTGTTTATTTTGATACTGCGTATCTATGCAGAAAAACTTTACTTCTATCTCCTAATTCTGAAAAAAAATCACTCCAAAGAGGTACAAAGTCTGAATGATAGAATATTTTAAAGTAGCAGATGCATTACTTTCAAGTAGGTACAATTACTCAAATTAAAGTAACAGCATTCCATGGTAAGTGTCCTTAGGAGGTCCAATTTAATTAAGATATACGAACTGTTTTTAATGAGCATATCAATTATCTTTAAATAGATGTTTCTGAATTGCTTAAGAGCATCATCAAGTGTTTTAAACATTGCTCCTTCCTTTTTTAAAAAGAATTTCCTCTGTGGAAGATATTGTCCTTAGTGCTCAGGATGTAAAGTTTAAATCAAAATAGTTCCTCTCTTCAAGAAACTTTTATTCTATAAAGGGGATAAAATATGTGCACAGGTATATACAAAGTAACATCAAAGGGTCATTGATCTAGAGTTGGAAGAGACTTCAGAGGCCATCTAGTATGTCCTTTTTTTAAAAGCCCTTTCTGTCCTCATAACAACTGTAAGGCAGAAGGGCAAGAGCTAGGAAAATGGGGTTAAGTGATGTAATGATTGAATTCTCAAGAGGTAGTATTACTTAATTTTTAAGTTAGTTTATTAATCAAGAAAATCTAAACTAGGGGTCAGCTCAATGGATTGAGAACTAGCTCAGTACATTGAGAACCAGGCCTAGAGACGGGAGGTCCTGGGTTCAAATGTGGCCTTAGACACTTCCCAGCTGGGTGACCCTGGGCAAGTCACTTGACCCCCATTGCCTACCCTTGCCACTCTTCTGCCTTGGAGCCAATATTGACTCCAAGATGGAAGGTAAGGGTTTAAAAAAAGAAAAAAGAAAAAAAAAAGAAAATCTAAACTAGCCTGTTGACTCCCTCCATAATTCCAATAGATGCCAAGGAGCTACAGCAGGGCAAAATTGCCCTGGACAAAACAAAAACAGCTGGGCAAGAGAAAATGATGGAACTCTGGCACATGTCTTATATACCCTTGTGACCTCATCATCCAGTCCCTCTCCTGGACCTTCAAAGACATCTCTTATTGGCAAATTAGCTATACAATTGGTAAAATCGATAAAAAAAAAATTAGAGGAGATGGACTTAGAGACCCCTACTCTTTCCTGATTACTTCATCTCAAGAAGAGATGGGACACAGGAAGATACCAACACACCCTGCCACGTTGCTGCTTAGAGCTAGAGCCTGTTGATTTAATCTTTCAAGTAGATCACAAGTGACTGTTTGGCCCTGCCCTAATTCTGTTAGCCCTCCAAGATTCCCACAAAAGAAGGGAGAACCTAACACAGTTCCATAGCTGGGGAAGAAACTAGTCTCAGCTTAAAATCAGATAGGTTTTTTTTAGGGGGGGGAAATGGAAAGGGGAGAATCAGGGGTGAACATGCTAAAATGAAAATTATTTTTTCCCCAATTTATCCCAATTCAGTATTAATTTTCCACAGTGACTTGCCCAGGATCACACTACTAGGAATCGTCTAAGGCCAGATTTGAATCCAGATCCTCCCAAATGTAGGCCTGGCGCTCTGTCCACTAAGCTACCTAGTTGTCCCTAGTACATCTTTCTTCTTTTATACATCAGAAAACTGAGATCCAAGGAGATTAAATGAGTTGTCCAAAGTTATATAGGAAGTGAGCACCAGAGGTAGATTTTGAACCAATAGCATACTTTCTGACAAGGTACATTACTGGAGTAAAATAATTCAGGTTGAGTACGTTAATGAAGATGGAAAAAGGAAATCAAAAATATCCGCATTTTTTATTTGAAATGTATAATAATTGGACAGACCCATGCTTTAGCAAATCTTTGTTTTTAGTATTCACTTCTTTTTAAAATTATTTTGTGGTACAGCGGAAAGAATACTGAGTCTGGAGTCCAAGGACTTGCATTCAAAATCCAGATCTAGACAGTAGTATTTTCTGTGGGAGAAAGGGCTGCAGTATAAAGTCAGTAGTTCTTACACCTCTAAACAAATGTAAATTTCTATACTACTGATTTCTTAGTTTATTTTTTCCCAATAGGAATGTCCAAATACTTTGGGAAAGTACTGAGGAACTATTTAAAGGGAGTGGAAGAGGGTGTACAGTGGTCCATCTGTATGCACACACACATTAAGGGAAAAGTAAGGCAAGGAAATGGACAGCCTGGCAATATTTCTGAAAAAGGTGTTTGAGATTGTTGCCTTTCCTTGGATGCTCTCCCAGAAGCAGATCTTTGAATGAAATAATGTGTACCATGTAGCAGAAGTAAGCTAGCCCTCAAAATCTAAACTTTTGAATGAGGTTTTTACATTAGTTCAAATATTTACAATAATCTTAGTAGTTAACATGTATTCTACCCACTCCCATTTCACATTTACTTAATAAAAAATTAACCCTTTCCTTTGGTAAAATTGACTTCTTTCTGAATTTTTAGTCCACTATCAATTTGTTCATTTTCTTATAAAAGTTTCCAAGATTATTTTGTGTTCGTTGCTTGATAACAAGTACAAGTCACATGAAATCACGGCTGGGAAATATTGAACAATTTAGAAGATCATTAAATCTTCTTTGCTAAGATTATAAAAAAATATGAGATTTGAAAGAAACCTTAGGTGTCATCTAACTTCTCATCCACTGCAAAAATACTCTCTATAGCGTTTATTCATTAATTCAACAAATAATTATTGATTTAAATATAAAGAGGGAAATTATAAGTAAATTAGGCGAGCATAGAATAGTATACCTGTCAGATCTATGGGAAAGGAAAGAATTTAAGACCAAGCAAGAGATAGAGAATATTAAAAAATGTAAAATGAATAATTCTGATTACATTAAATTGAAATTTTTTGTACAAATCAATCAATCAATACAAACAATGCAATCAAAATTAGAAGGGAAGCAACAAATTGGAAAAAAATCTTTAACAAAAACCTCTGACAAATGTCTAATTTCTCAAATTTATAAGGAGCTAATAAGTCAGTTGTACAAAAAAAATCAAGCCATTCCCCAATTGATAAATGGGCAAGGGAGATGAATAGGCAGTTTTCAGATAAAGAAATCAAAACTATCAATAAGCACATAAAAAAAAGTGTTCTAGAAAATCTCTCATAATTAGAAAAATGCAAATCAAAACAACTCTGAGGTACCACCTCACACCTAGCAGACTGGCCAATTTGGCAGCAAAGAAAAGTGATAAATGTTGGAAGGGATGTGGCAAAATTGGGACACTAATGCATTGCTAATGGAGTTGTGAATTGGTCCAACTATTCTGGAATTATGCCCAAAGGGCTTTAAAAGACTGCCTGCCCTGGGAGGTCCTAGGTTCAAATCTGGCCTCAGACACTTCCCAGCTGTGTGACCCTGGGCAAGTCACTTGACCCCCATTGCCTACCCTTACCACTCATCCACCTATAAGTCAATACACAGAAGTTAAGGGTTTAAAATTTTTAAAAAAAATTTAAAAAAAAAAAAAGACTGCCTGCCCTCTGACCCAGCCATACCACTGCTGCGTTTGTACCCCCAAAGAGATAATAAGGAAAAATATGTGTATAAAAATATTTATAGCCATGTCCTTTGAGGTGGCAGAAAACTGGAATATGAAGGAGTATTCATTGATTGGGGAATGAATGAACAAATTGTGGTATCTGATGGTGATGGAATACTATTGGGCTGATGTTGTGAATGATGAATTGGAGGAATTCCATGTAAACTGGAACCATCTCTAGGAACTGATGCAGAGTGAAAGGAGCAGAACCAGGGGAACATTGTACACAGAGACTGATGTACTGTGGCAGAATCAAATGTAATGGACTTCTCTATTAGCAGCAATGCAACGATCCAGGACAATTCTGAGGGACATATGAGAAAGAATGCTATCCACATTCAGAGAAAGAACTGTGGGGGCAGAGATGCAAAAGAAAAACAAATGATTGATCATGTGTTTTTTTGGGGACATGATTAGTTTTTTTATGTTAAAAGATTACTCTATGGCAAATATGAATAACGTGGAAATATATTTTGAACAATAATACATGTATAACCCAATGGAATTGCTCATCATCTCTGGGAGGAGGAGAGGGAAAGAACATGAATCATGGAACTATGGAAAAGATATTCTAAATTAATTAATCAATAAAAAATTTTTAAAATAAAAAAACAGTTATTGAGTGTGTATAATGTGTGAGACATTATATCAGGTACTTTAGGGAACAGAAAGAATTAGACATGGTCCTAGTCCTTATGGTCTTATAAGGATGATACGACATATACATGAATGTTGATAATATAAGAAAGAACTAAAAGTATGATGAGGGATTATAAATTGCTTGTTCGTTATAGATGTTTATAAAGTATCTGCTTTAACACTTACAATGATGGCATGCTCACTACCACATGAGCAAATCCCTTCCAATATTGGACAACTATTTCATATCTAGATGGAACAATGGATAGAATGACAGGCCTGGAGTCATGAAGACTATTTTAATGCATTCAAATCCAGTCTCAGACACTTACTGACTGTGTGACCCTGGACAAGTCACTTAAGCCTATTAGGAAGTGGAAACCACTCTATATCTTTCCCAAGAAAACCACAAAAGGGATCACAAAAAGTCGGACACTACTGAAACATAGCTAAACAACAACAAATTTCAAAGAAACTTTTCCTTGTATTGAGCCCAAAACCACCACCATAAAATTACTAATCACTGGTTTTAGTTCTATACTTTGAAGAAACCTAGAATAAGTCTCATATTTTTTCTATAGCTATTTTCTACAGATATTTGAAGACAACTATCATGCCCTCATTGGCTTCTCTTCTCCAATTTAAAAGTACCCAGTTCCTTCGATAATTCCTTGTATTAAAATAGTTTTTAGTTATTTTACCATCATGAGTACTTTCTTAGACATACTATAGAAGGCAACTGCCCCTTTTAAATATGGTACTTAGAACTGAATCCCATCCCTTATTGTGTGTCACGAGCATTGGGATCATTACTTTCCTTAATTTGTAAGCTACTTTTAGTAATACAACCTAGCCTTAGATTACATCCACTGTTTAAGCAGCAACATCATTCTTTTAGTTCATATTGTTAAATAAAATTGCTAGGTTTGTTTTTTTTTAACCTATACTACCATTGGTAGGTTTTTCCTATATCTTTTACTTTTGGATTTGAATTTTTGAACCCTATCATAAGACTTTACACTTATATCCTGTTTAATTTCAACTTGCTATATAATTAAAGACAAAAGTCATATAACAAAAAAGTATAGATATAGTTAACATAAAACAAGGTAGTATGCTCATGCAGAGAGGACATCAGAATGAAATTGGCATTCTAATCTTTGAATAGCTTCTAAATGCTGTCTATACATACTGACACAAATCTGAATATGCAAAGTTGCTTTTTCTTTGCCTGTTCCCTTCATCTTTCTCATTACATCCTCTCATATAATTCTCTAGCAGAGAAAAAAGTGTGACACATTGGTCGGAGAGCCAGCCTTGAAACTAAGAAAATTTGAGTTCAAATCCTGACATTTTTGTATACTGGAAATATGACCCTTGCTAAATCACTTAACTTTTCAGTGCTCTGGAGGCAACTCTCTAAGATGCTTAAGTTGTTGAAAAGATGCTGACTTGCAATGGTAGAAGGAGTTTCCTCACCTTGAAGTACTCTAAGCCAATAAAATCCTAAGTCCAGCCCCTCTTCCCTACCTAGCAGTTATATATGCCTAAATATTCTTCATAACTTCTTAGTTTCAAACTTAAGATCTGAAACAAGACTTCATTCCTTTTTTTTTCCTGACTAAAGACAATCTATTTGACTCTCAGGAGTGATGAGTCTTTTAAGTTTAAATTAGCTAGATTTGTATTGTGAATATAATTGTTTGAAAGTCTTTCACGCTACTAGTTTCAATAATGTGTCCTTTGATGATTTGGACAGGGGATGAACACATGGTGCCATCTTTAGTTCTTTAGTGACTTCTGTTGTGTAAACTAGCTTATGGCCAAATGCTCAGTCAGCTTGGAATTAATTAGCAGATTCCCTCCTTGTATGTGAAATGCACTGTTAGGGATATCTTCAGAGTCTGAGGAAACAAGAAGAGCCTTTGGGCTATTTTATTTGCTTATCCTAATAATTATACATTTAATTTTAAATGATGGTTGATATTCATAGAAAAGGGTTCTCTTGGCCCAAGAGATCCATTAAAAGTACCCCCTAAAGAGTTCATTTAGCTTACCTGCAGTTTACTTCAAGCTACAATTTCCTATTGTGGAGGATAGGGTTTTATATATAAAGTATGTATAATCAGACATTGGTTTGAAAGGCTCTGATATACAATGGGAACAAGTGGAACTTCTCTCTCAGTGGACAGATGCTAAAAGCACTGAGATACAAAGAAGTAGCTCCTTCCTGGGACCTGCATGCCATGTAGACTTGCCCTCAAACTGAAAGAAGAGACTTAGAATTGGTAAGGACCTCAGAGACCATTTACTCTAACCTTTTCATTTTACAAATGAAGAAACTGAGGCAAAAGGTCTAAGATGGAGCCCTACTTGTTAGATTAAAACATGGATACTTATGAGGATTTAAAATGTCTAATACTAAATAACAGCTTCTGCTACCTCTGTAGGAATTGTTACAGTGCTTTTAGAGAAGTATCATGTTGGATTAGGATATTTTGAATTCAGAACCTGTAGACAATTTACCAAACAACAGAGGAGTGGGCAATTTAAAGTGCTCAAAAATATTCTTGAATTTTACCATCTTACATTATCATGATGAAAATAAAGCTATAACCTAGTTAATATGAAATAGATAGTCTTTTTAGGATTTCAGACCTCTTCTACAAACCTTTGCTTGCTTCTGTTTCTCAATAGGAAGAATGGGATAGTGGAGGGAGGGCAGGGAGGACATTAAGATTTAGAATAGAAAAATCCTCCTATTAGAGAAACCTAGATCTACAACTGGGAAGAGTCTGATTCTCTTATTTTACAGAAAAGGAAATTGAGGCCCAGTGAGCTTAAGGGATTTCTTCAAGTTCACATACAAGTTGTAAGCATCAGAGGTAGGATTTGAACCCAGGGCCCCTGACTTCAAAAAGTGCTCTTTCCCATGTACTACATTGCTTTCTTTCTATAAGAACTATATTCAATTCTTAGTTATCCTGTGTGTAATTACCATTTGAATCCTAGAACTACAATTCCCAGCATACCACTTTCCTTCTCATGTTACATGCTAATGTAGGGAGGATATAAGTTTTGTGTAGCCCTACCTTTCTCTCTCTTCCTGTAGTTGGGTTTGGTGGAGGTGGCATGAGGTGAGAGCCAGGAGAGTTTTGCTCACGTGGTCTTAATTTTGTTAGATAATTAGGTTTTTTAAAATTCTATTTCTTTTTTATTCCTTCTACTTCAAGTGATTATTAATAAAGTTTATAAAATATAATTATTGGAGTGTTGGATATCAATTTAAGTCCTACAGCTGTCTGTTGCTGAAATTGAATTTTTTTAGTTTCTCGAGACTTTATTTTACTCAAGAGAAGATGGTGACAATAATAAAAATAGTTAATATTTATATAGAACTTTAAGGCTTGCAAAGCACTTTACATATATTATCTCATTTTATCCTTGTAGCAACCCTGAGAAATAAGTAGTTTTATTATTTCTGTTTAACATATAAGGAAACTGAGAGAGTTAGAGGTTAAGTAACATGTTAAGAGAATCAACTTGAAATAAGGAGAACTACCAAAGAGCCACAACAAAGGGTCTTTAAATACAGTGAGAGGATTATAATTCTACCTCACTACACAACACCAGGGCACAGGAGTGCCCTCAAGGGCCAGCAAGAGTAATATTTAAATGCATTTCAGTAGTGAGGGAATCTCATGGAAGAAAGGATTTCTCATGAAGCCTCAAGAAGCTGTTACATAAGTTGCTTTACATAACAACTTAAAATCCATAGAAAAGGCTATTTGAGGCTTGAGAGGGGCAACAGTAGGGAAGAGTGCTTAGGAGGAATATCTTGTTAAGTTAAATAGGCTTGGATAATGGCCTTAATTCTGGGGGTTGGAGCACGGAAGCTCACAGTCAACTGTATTCGACATTTTCATTTTTTGGTCAAGACAATTTCATCACTGATGAGACATCAAGGAATTGGACCATATTAGTCACTTTAGTCTTAAATTTTGCTGAATAAGCAAGGCAACATCTGAAAAGGAGGAACAAGAAAATGATAACCAGGAGGATGGCCCACAGGAAGCTAGCTGAAAAGGCCATCATTAATCCATCAAGGGTAGAAGGTATATGGCTCAATTATACTAGGAAAACCAGATTTTTTCCACCAATGGATTATAGGTTGGAAATATTACACCTCTAATATCTTGAATCTCAAATGTCCTTTGTAGCCATCTGGTCTTCTGAAAGCAACTTCTCTTGGACATTCTGGAGACCTTGAGGCAACTCTGAAGAGGCTTCTATTTAATAGATTTGCTTTCTCAGGTTCCACATTCCTTAATAGATCTTGCTAAAATCTTTTACAAAACAGATCTCAATACATTTTAGTAACAACTCCTCAAATTCTATTTCTCCGATAATTCGTTAAAGCCAGCTCAAACCCTGTGGTTCTGAGAATAGAGCTATAAGAAGACTACAAATTAGGAACTTGTACTTCACTTGAAACTTTAGAGAATTTCAGTTCTTAAATACACCTTGTTTTTTCTGTCTTTTTCTGAATCCTGTTCCTGATTATAAGGATGATATTAGAAATTAGATATTGTTATATTAGTTTAGAGATAAGTAGAGAAGCTGGCTTGAGAAAGAATTGGAATTTCAAACAGAGCTGAGACAAAGTGTCAGTTTCAAATCTAATTTTTTTTTCTGTAACAGTTACTCTCTCTGGGAGTGGCAGTTGGTCTCTGTCAGTTGGCAGTCACACAGAGAGACTCCCTCTCAGGGCTGGAGGAGGTAACATTTTTGCCTCTCTCTTACTGTCTGAGGAAAAGACCTGAAGGAGTTTAGTGTTTTCTTTTTCCAACTTGGGAAACACTATTGATTATCTATTGCTGTTTTATAGATTGATTTAAACCCTGAGAAGACAGTCTTTGGTTTGGACTCTGAGTCTGTTAAGGCTCAGAGTCCTAATTTGATTCTTGTTGAGACTCAACCAGCTAGCCTTTGTTATTTTTATAACTTGAAGGTTGTTAAGAATTATAAGGCTAATAGTGTTAGTTTATTTAGAATAGTAAAACTTTGGGTTAGTCAGATAAGGAAGGATTAGTATAGTCTGTGAAAACAGGAAAAACAGTTCCTCGCAGAACCAGGGAGTTTTATTTGGGTGGAGTTAGAATCCCTTAGAGTTAGAAATCCTTTTATCCTTATATATTTCAATAAATAGTTTATTTTTTATAGCAAGAATCTCCTTAGCGTCCTTGCGCCTGGCCCTGAAGGGGAGTTCACTTATGAGCTTCACTTCACTAACATAAACTGAGGATACTTTGTGAGCACAGCAAGCAGAGTATCAAAAATCAGTTTATAATCAATAATCAATCCAATGGCTATATTATTTTACATTTGCCTATTATTTTTACAGTTATTCATTTACTTTTTATTTTTACATGATATAAATGTTGCCAATAACAAGCTGACTCCTTTATCATTTAGCTTCCTAAAATGTAAGTTAGCAAACTGTTACATTGACATAATTTTAAAATTCAAATATCACTGAAAAATAAAAAACTAAACACTTAGAATACCATAAAAGGTAGAGTTCTTAAAATCTTACAAATGTCTATGTACTTTTAAAATTGCATATGTATTTCTTTGACTTTGTTGTTTTCTCAGAATTTTTATTCTCCAGGTCTAATTCAGTGCTCCCCTTCCAGGAGAGACTGATAAGGATCTAATCCTCATTTAAAAAACATAAGTAACAGAATACTTTTATTAGAAGTCAACCCTAATGCACAAATGAATTCACTTAAAAACTGCAAATACTCAAAAAGCCCTGGGATGGGATGTATACAAATAAGTATAACATAATAAAACATGTTTACACAACAGGACATGACCTACTAAAATGTATTAATTCAAAATTAAGTAACAAACTTAAATAAAATTGACTTTTCTATTGAAGTTAACAAGAATTACTTCAAGTAACTTCCACAAGTTACTCTCCTCTAAGAAAACTGGACCAAAATTCTTTTCATTAAAACAAAACTAAAGATGTTTCCGATTTTAAAATTTTAAAGACTTTTTCCCAATACAAAATTGTAGATAACTATAAGCAGAGAAATGACAAGGCCAAATACATCTATTTAATTGTTTTGTATATAGAAGGTACTATAATTTCAAACTAAGGTCTTACACACCCATATCTTATTATTATAACCAAGATGTATTCCAGTAGTAGCCTATTAGACAAAGATTTAATATTGTGTTCATATCAGTATGGCCTAGTGTTACTACAGCAAGGCACTTTCTTAAGTTCATATGAAGATTGTACTCCAAACCTTCAGAAGAGCATTTGGGTTCAATAGGCATAGAGGCTTTGCTACTAAGTAATGCAGCTAAATAAATTTAAGCAGATCTTACTTTCTTAATGTAAGTTGATTTGTATGCTTTCCCATTCTAGCTAAGTGTTAATGTAATAATTAAAATTGGGTGGCCAAATGTAATAATTAAAAATTTGGTTTGACAAAAATATTAATGGTAAAAAAAAAGAATTATTGTGGTTGCTATTTATAATAATTAAAAAATTAAACTGAGTCTGTTAGTAGCTTTAGTAGTTTTATTATAGCAAAATAGTGATAGTAAAAGAGGGAAATTGCCTAGTTAAATTAACTAAGTCCAGATCTGAGTGCCTCAAAGGAAAGAGTGTCCCACCAAAGACAGGAGAAGAGCTGAAAGGCCAGTGTCTCTGGCCAGGGTCTCCTCAAACCAAGTGAGTCACCAAAGCCAAACACTTTGAGCTGCCAACACAGACTCTCCAATGCAGAAGCACCAATGCAGAAGTTCTCCCACAGCAAGAGCCACCAAAGCAGCAGAATGAATCAGAATGTCTTTGGCTGGCTTTTATAATCAGTTTTTTCTATGTTACTTCCTTTCTCTCTGTTTTCTACTTCCTTTCACTATGGTCTGGTCTATCACATCTTAGGAACCAATCATAGTTTTTTAATTTGCCTCGCATTGCCCAGAGGGCAGTGCGTGTGGGATCCATCTCCAACCCTCTGAGGGTGTGAACTTTTATCAAAGGGATTCTCAAGTTCCTGACTAAGTTAAAAGGGTGGAGCACTTCAAGTACTTGATTTAAGTTAAGATAAAAAAAAATTCCCTTTCCTATTAGCAAACCTTAAACATCTTGTTGGATAAAACAATGAAGAGATTTCTGAAATCATTATTATTACCCAAATAAAATAAGTAATTTTTAAAATAGTATAACATTAGTAGTACTAAGAAATAGTGACTCTAAAGAGCCAGGTCAAATTTCTGACAGGACTTTCCCCTTTATTCTCTTTATTCTTCAGGTGGAATAGTTGAGAATTTTTTAAAAACCAAAGAAAGAAAGTTAATGCAGTGATTCTCAATTTGAAAGATGTAAGGAAACACTTAAGATCACATCTAAAGCAGAACAGAGTGTTAAAAAACTTTAATAGCCACATTTATATTGCTAAGATGGGTGGATGCCACTTCCAGAAGCATCCCTAACTTTATTTGTAAAAGGATAAGCAGTTAAGGCTTCAGAACTCTTAAGGCAGTGTGATATAATAATCTCTCCTCTTTGTTACTTTTAGTTCTGAACTAAGTTAAATCACCTTTCTTAAATTACCCGCTTAAATGATTTAGTAGGACCGGTAAGATCTTAAGACTGCTTTTCACAGATGAGGATATTTTAAAGAAGATTTCTACTTTATGAAAATCATGGTAAAAACATGACTATCACATTTCCCAATGAACAGTTCCAAAAAATATAGAACGTTCTTTCAACAATTAAATGCATAACAGTTTAATCTATAGCTCAGAAGAATCCAGATTTTAAAAGAATTTATCATTTTAACAGTAAGTCTAACATAATGAGTTGTCAGTTTCATATTAGGTATTATTTTTGTACATAATTCAAATTGATGAACCAAAAATAAAGACAGGTTCATAAACTTTTTAAGATACCTGAAAACAATGTATTTTAGATACTATTTTTTCCTACCTAAAATAACACAAAATATAAACTACAATCATTACTAGTTCTTGTTTGAATGCCTAAAGTATGACAATATTGATTATACTTAAAAGGGAAAAGAGGCCTTAACTTCCCCATAAGCAGCATGTTCATGCTATACATTTTTAAACGACTTAGCAAAAAATAAAGAAAATATATTTGAAAATATACATGAGAATATGAAGATATCAAGTGATTTCCCAATACCTTATAAATAACTTTTTCAGACTAGTCTAGGAAACATGTTATAGTTCCATGTATTAGAATGAGGTAACTTGTTTTAAGATCACACAATTAACACATTTTCAGATCATGAAATTTCTTGACACTGTGTTTTAATGCTAAAAAATGAAATAAATTCTGACTTATCATAAGCATCATATTAGGAGAGAGACATTTTAATTTAAAATGAGTCCAGAATAAATTCAATTACACCCGAATCTATTTTTCAAATGGTACCAACTGTATCTTAAGTTATAGTTTCAATTACTTAGTATTATGTAGCCCACTATTTTAAAAGTGGCAGTCTCGTATTAGGTTTTAATCTACCCCAATCAACTTTGTGTCAAAGCTTATTTTATTTTAATTCAAAATTATCTCAGAATATAGTTCTGATTGCTTTTAGTTTGCCCCTCTCTATAACTTTTCTTCATATACATTTTAAAAAACCTTTACCTTCCATCTTAGAATCAATATTGAATTTTGGTTCCAAGGCAGAAGAGTGGTAAGGGTGAGGCAACTGAGCTTGTGACTTTCTCAAGGTCAAACAGCTAGGAAATGTCTTGAGATCAGAGTTGAACTCAGGACTTTTCATCTCCACGCCTGGCTCTCTATACACCAAGTAACCTAACTACCCCTCCCTATATACTTCTAAATCAAGCTGTGTCTTTTGTTGTTGTTGTTACTATAGTTCCTAATAAGATAAAAGCATGAACTTTCATATAACTTTCTCATTTAAGCAAAGCCAAAATTATCCTTCAAACCTTTTTGTCCTTTAAAATGCTTTTAGCAATTATAAATATCTTTTAACAGCTTACAAAAACTTGGTCCATTCAAATAACAATTAAGTGAGGTAACTAGTGGGCTAGTAGATCTCGATCTAGCCAGGCCTGAATTTAGGAGGACCTAGATTCAAATTTGATTTCAGGCCCTTCCTAGCTATATGTTCCTGGGAAAAATCAATCCTATTTCCTTAGCACTTGCCCTTTTGTCTCAAAGTTGTTACTAAGACAGAAAGTAAGAGTTTTAAATTAAATTCTGAATTATTCAAAGAAGTAACACAAAGAATTTTCTGATAAATATGTACATTTCAAGCTGTTTTCTTAAATAAACTTATATTTTTGTGGGCAAGAAGTAAAACAGTTCTCAAAAATTCACATTATTAGCTATTATAAAAATCGGTAGCAGTCTCATCATTTACAGCTAAATTTTAATTTCAAAACACATCATATCAAAAAGTTATTCTATTTCGCTTTAATTTGTAAAACTCAAGTATTCAATTAGTTTTTCTAATAAATTGGCTATTTCTCATTTACACAAACTTTTCTCTTTTCCATGAACCAGGAAAGAGTTAACATTTATTCAAAGTAAAGAACTTACATTTCAATAGTGAACTCAGTTTCTGATTTATTCTACAATGCCTCCACATTCCCTAAAGATTCCTTAAATTCCAGGAATGTAAAGAGAAAAGAGTCTGTGTGTGAGAGATTATTTTTTATGTTTAATTTTTATTTTTTCTCAATTACATGCAAATAAAAATTTTTAACATTTAAAAAACTTCTTTTGAGTTCCAAATTCTCTTCCTCCCTTCTTCCTCCTTGAGAATACAAATAATTTTATATAGATTATATGTGTATATTAATTCAAAATATTTCCATATTACATATGTTGCAATAGAAAATGCAGACCAAAAAAAAGAATAGAGAATGTAAAAAAAAAAAAAAAAAGCATGGTTTACTCTGCATTCAAACTATTAGTTCTTTCTCTGGAAGTGGATGGCATTTTTCATCATAAGTCCTTTGAAATGTCTTAGATCATTGCATTGCTGAGAATAGCTAAATCTTTTCCAGTTGATCATCATACAATATTGTTGTTACTGTGAATGATATTCTCATTCTGTTTATTTAAATTTGCATTAGTTCAGGTAAAATTTCATATGTTGAAGACATTTTACCCAATGTGTCTAAAACCAAACTCAATATCTTTCTGCTCAAATTTTCCCTTTTTCTCAACTTACCCATTACTGTTTAAGGGCATTACCCTCCTTCTGGTCTCCTAGGCAAACAATCTCTATTTCTTACTCTTTCTTACCCTCCCCATATCCAATCCAGTAAGCCTTATTAATTCTACTACTTTCATAACTTGTCTCATATGTGGCTCTCATCTCTTCCCTGATACTACCACAGCCTGGTGCAGGTCCTCATCACCTTGTTTTCCAGCTACTGTAATAAATCATCTTCTGATTAGTCTTCCTGCCTCAAATTCTCCCAACTCCAGTCCATTCTCCACTCAGCTGTCAAAGCAATCTTCCTAAAAAGTAAGTCAGACCATACAGCATCCCCCTTGTTTACAAATTCTTCTAGCATCTAATATCAAATCCTTTGTTTGATTTTTAAAGCTCTTCATAACCTGGCTTCTTCCTACCTTTCAACTCTTCTTACATCTTTATTCTCCTCCATATAGTCTGCAATTTGGTCCCACCAGACCCTTTATTTCCTGGCTCTATGCCTTATCACTGATTGTGCCTCCCATTCCTGGAATTCTCTCTTTCTCATCTCTGCCCCCCTGGCTTTCCTGGCTTCCTCCAAGTCTCAGCTCCTTCTGCAAAAAGCTATTCCCAATGCCCTTTTATGCTTCCTCTCTAGCTTTACCTGTATGTATCTTGTTTGTACTTAGCTATTTACAAGTTTTCTCCATTAGACTCTAAGATTTTTGAAGTTTACATTTCATTTTTATTTTTATTTTTACATTCTCTCCCTCCTCCCCCACTTTCTCCGCCTATGGAAAAGACAAGAAATCTGATATTATTATGCATGTACAGTCATGCAATATACATTTCCATATTAGCCATGTTCTAGAAAAGGGAAAAAAACAAACAAGAAAAATAAAGAGGAAAAAGTGTGCTTCAGTCTACACTCTAAGTCCATCAGTTCTCTTTTTGGAAATGGACTGTATTTTATATCATCAGGCCTTTGGAGCTATAGTGGATTACTATGTCCAAAAGAGTTCCTAAGTCTTTTACAGTTAATCTTCCTTACAATATTGCTGTTACTGTGTATAATGTCCTCCTAGTTCTGCTCGCTTCACTTTGCACCAGTTCATATAGGTCTTCCTAGGTTTTTCTAAAACTATCTCTTTTATCACTTCTTATGGCACACTAGTATTCTGTCACATTCATATACTATAACTTGCACAGCCATTCCCCAATAGATAGACATCCCTTCAGTTTCCAATTCTTTGCCAACGCAAAAAGAATTTCTATAAATATTTTTGTACATGTAGATCCTTTCTTTTTTTGTTTATAACAGAACTAGTAATGGTAATACTGGGTCAAGAGTATGCACAGTTTTATAGCTTTTTGATCATGGTTCCAAATTTTTTCTAGAAAGATTGAATCAGTTCACAACATTACCAACAGTGTAACAGTGTACTTGTTATCCCATATCCCCTCCAACATTTGTCATTTTCCTTTTTCATAATGTTAGCCAGTCTAACTGTGATTTAGCCCCTCAGAATTGTTTTAATTTGCATTTCTCCAGTTATTAGTGATTAAGAGCATTTTTTCATATGATTATTGATAACTGATTTCCTCCTCTTAAAACTGTCTGTTAATATTCTTTGACCATTTATTAATTGGAGATAGTCTCTCTGAACTCTTTAGTAACAAGGGGTTGTTTTTTAATTTTCTTTATATTCTCAGCACTTAGCATAGTATCATAGATGGCTTGTAAGACTCTTTCTGTGTCTCAATCTATGATCAAATAATTTAAGAAATCCTAAAAAAAGTGATAATGTACTTTGGATTTATTATATATTTATGTATAAGTGGTATCCTCCACAGTAAAATGTACAGTTTAGGAGTATAGAACTGTTTCCTTTTTTTTCTAATTTATTTCCAGTGCTAAGCCCAAATACTTATTATAAGATGGCATTTAATAGATGTTAGTTGACTTAAAATATAGTAAGTGGAGAAAACAACAATCAAATCATATTAGTACGCCAGTTAAAGATTGAGTGGCTTATGTGGAACATTATTATCCATTTTAATTTTTTTAATTAATTGATATATTTTACATTTGTCTTCTGGTTGGTTTCACTATCGCAAGCTTGTCATCATTCTAGTCCATCTTCCATTCAGTTTTCAAAGCGATCTTCCTAAAATGTGGTTCTTTCTTTGTCATCTTCATTCCCCCTACTCAGTAAACTCCAGAGGATTCCCATCATTTCCAGGATGAAAAATCCAATTTGGTGTTCTAAGACATTCATAATCTACCTCTTTCCCATATTTATGACCTTCTTACAACTTATAACACTCCTCGCCCCCAATTCTGCATTATGATGACATTGATTTCCTTGTTATTCCTCACAGAAGACATTCCATCTCCTGACTGGAAGTTTTCACTGGCTTTCCCCAACATAATGCTCTCCCTTCAGGTCCCAGCTAAAATCCCAATTCTGTAGGAAGTCTCTTGATCCCCCTTTATTCTAGCACCTTCCCTTTATCAATTATCTCCAATTTATCTTGTATATAGCTTGTTTGTGCATAAGTGATTATGTGTTATCTCCCCCATTAGACTGAAAACTTCTTGAGGACAGGAACTATCTTTTTGCTTTTCTGCAGCACCATGTCTGGCATATAATAGGTATTTAATGTTTATTGATTAAAAGAATAAAATATTGAAATTAGTGACTGAAAGGACCAAATGATTGACCTGTATAGTTCCCATTTTAAGATTTTTTTTCTTCAGCATTTACTCCATGTTTGGGGCAGCCATCGGCCCACAGAATGGTTGACACTAATTTGAAATATACTCTCTTTTTCATATGAATGTGCTTCATTTCTTTCTGAAATGGCTTTTCAAGAGCTAGACAGAGCCTAAAAACTCAAATTGAATAAAGAAACTTGAGAGTATCATCCAGCTTCAGCTGCTTTTGAAGAAAGAATGATATTTGACACAGAATGGCATCAATGGGGAAGGCCACGTTTAACTTTTGTTGTTTGGGTTCAGCACTGGAACAAAACCAGTTTTTCTTGTCTCTTTTTTGTCTGATTATGGCGGAAAGCCCAGAAGTATGAGTTTTTGCGCCAAGAGATGATTCTAAAAATAGTGCCGGGTGGGCAGGAAGATTGTTTCCTCATGAATGCAACTGGTGTGTGACAAGTACTGTGCACTAGGGCTCCCAGTGGGATGGGCAGTGAAGCACATTGCTATCATCTCTGCCACAGACTGTGCTCCTAACTTTTGAGCTTAGAAACATTAGCCTATCCTGGTTTACTTTTCACTATCATCTCTAGCCAAGATGAAGTTCACAGATCAAATAGTCGCTGCCTTGCCTGCTGTTTTCTTTTTGGGGGATGTAGGAGTTTAATTATACATACCTCAATGTGGAACACTGCTTTAGTCCCTCATTGCTTAAGATTGATTATCGTACCTTGATATGAAGCTCATATTTTTTCCTGTGACTACAGAAAGTAAGAGAGTTTTTCCTGACTTACAGGCTCCTGAACTATTGTTCACTGGCTATTAGGGTACTTTGGGGTAATTGAACATCATTGACAATCAGACTCAATAGAACACAAATGAAGCATACACTAGATTTATTGGAAGAGTGAAGCATCAAGCAATTATTTTTCATCTTTTCCCTAAAGCAGAGCAGGACCAAGCCAGAAAAGGTTTAGTTCAGAGACTTAACCTATCCTTTCAATCCAACCAACTAAATGAAATATAATTTAAAAGCTTAGAAATCATGTTGCCTGGAGGTTGCTGAACTGATACATTTTGAGGTTTGGTTCTTTGATAAAGGTTTACTTTACTTTAATATTTTTTTCCTGTCCATATACATAAAATTTTGCTTGGCAGCTCGAGAGATTAAGGTTGATTGGTTTTTATGGTAAAAGCTTATTGTGCCTTAGGAGATAGTACAAAATATCCAGGGCACGGTATGTAATGAAATCATCTATGTTGAATGTATTAAAATTGAGCAATTAAACTCAGCATGCTAGTTGGTTCTAAAAACAAATACTTCCTAAAAAGAAACTAGTGACTCACAAAACAATGAAGCAGTAGGAAGATTTTAAAATCTTTCCCTCTAGCCTTGACATTTCTTCCAAGCCCGCATTCCATATTTTCAGTGGCTGCCGGACCTACATCACTTGGATGTCCTGCTGACCCTCAAACTCAGCATGTTCACTATTAAATTAGTTTTCTTCCTTTTTAAATCTGTCCTTTATCCTTACTTCTTGACTTTGTTGAAGATACCACCATTCTCCCAACCACCAAGGCTAACAACTTTGGGAGTTATTCTTGACTTTTTCCTCTCCCTCATCCCCCACATCAAATGAGTTGCCAAGTCCTATCAATTCTGTCTTTGAAATAACTCTTCCATCTGTCCTCTCCTTTCACACCACCACTCTTCTAGTCAAGGGCCTCAATTACCTTTTACCTAGACTCTGCTCTGTCTCCTTATGGCTTGGTCTCTGCCTTTTTCAATTCATTGTTTACACCACTGCCAAAATAATCTTCCTAAGGTACAGGTCTGATCATGTTACTTCTTTTTTAAAAACCTTCAATGGCTCTCCTTTGTAAAAGGAATAAAAAGAAAATCTGTTAGTGTAGCAATTAAGGCTCTCTGGAGCTCGTTCTAACATACCTTTCCAGCCCTATTCAAAATAACCTCTGATATCTCTATGTCTTCTTCTAATCTGCCCCTTCCCCATTCCTCTTTTCTCCATCTGTTATTATTATTTTTCTAATTTTTCTTCCTGAAAACACAGTTTAGGAGACTTATCCTCCATGATATCATCACCGATCTCCTTAGTCCTTTCAGTATCTTAATCCACTATGCTTGATATTGTCTGGATTTTTGAGTCTTATGTGTGGCAGCATGGCATGCTAAATGAACCATTGAACTTGGAGCCATACTGATTCAGGGTCAAATTCTACCTGAGACTACTAAACTCCTTGAAGCTTTTTTTTTCAGCTTTGTATCTCCCATGCCTGCTAGAATGCTTTATACATAGTAGGTGCTTAATAAATATTTTTGGATTTAAAGATTTAATTTTGAAGAGAAAAATCAATGCTAAAAATGCATGGGTCCAGAGAAAGAGGTGCTATTTTAAATCTAGCTTATTGACACTTAGATATAAAATTACAGGTACATGGAGCTATAAGAATGTAAAGATATTAGTAGGTAGTATTCTTATTTAATCTTTCAAAAAATAGCAAGGCAGTAAACCTTTGAGTCTATTTCATTCCTAATCTATTTCAATTTAGAAAGACAAAGACTCCTTAGGCATTTAAATTCAATTCAACAAATGTTTATTCAGCATCTATTGCATACAAAGAATTGCACAAAGTGATGAAGTTACAAAGACAAAGGTTCATTCCTTGACCTTAAACAGCTTACATTCCACTAGATCAGTGATGGGCAAACTACAGATGGGGGGCCCCTGAAATGTTCCAACTGGCTATGCAACATTATTCCTAATCTGATGAATACAATGAGTAGGATACAATACAATGAAACTTTGAGAAACAGCCTTAGAAACACACTGACAGTTGAGCATTTCCTTTCCTTTGGCCCCCTCTTTAAAAAGTTTGCCCATCACTGCACTAGATGATAGAACACTTAAACTGATTAGTACATATAAAATAATTTGAGGAGGTACAGAGAATTAATTTATCAGAAGTAGCACCTCAGTTTATCATTGAAGGAAGCCAAAGATTCCAAGAGCTGAAGGTAAATTAATCCTATTATTCTGTTTTTGTAGTATTCATATTTTTAGGAGATGATTATTAATTACATGACCAACAAGACCTAAAAGAATTATTACTCTTCATTGCTATATATAATACATATCATTCCTCTCAATAGCTACCTGTGCTTATGTCACATATAAATTCAGAATAAGAATTAGATATTTGAGAATAGATTGTTTAAATATCAGTGTGGGAAGTTGCATGTATTCCACTGGAGATCCATAGTGCCTGATACGTGGCTTAAAGAATTGAGTTAAATTAATAGAGCAAATTCACTGACATAAAATCTTGTTTTACTTCATTGTGTTATTATACTTTGTGGAATTGACTTTCTTTCCATTAAAGTTGGTACAGCTTAGAGATTAACAGCCATTTAGAAATGAGATGCAAAGGTATACAACTTGTTTGGGTTTCTTGCTTCAATTCCTATCCTTTTTTCTCCCATTCTTCTCTCTTTTTCTAGTAAATTTGGAGATTCATTTGAATTGATCATCTCTTTTTAATACAAGTACCCAATGATAGGGTTGAGCTTATCCATTCATACCTTAGTATTAATTATTTCAACCAGAGTACCTTCTTTCTAACTATATTCTTTAATAACTAAAAGATGTCTGACCAATATTTTATAAAGATGAAAAAACAATGAGTGAATGTCATTAGTTATTGGCTTTTTCTATCACATTTTGGCGGCCAATACTATCATTTTCCCTCTTTTTTAATAACTTCTCCTTGAGATATTTTATAAAATAAAAATAATCCCTTAGTGCTTTTAAAAATTTGTCTAGCCTCCAACATAAATTTCTCTTGTGTTTAAGTACATTCTTTGGTCCAAACTTTGTCTCTTCCTATGTGTCTTTTCAACTTATTTGACTATACAATTAAGATCTATGTCTGGTGATTCTATTATTACCAACTATGGAAACAAGTAATTTTAGAAAGACATATAGATTTTTATATTTCTCCATCTATTTGTTGTCCTTTTGCCAGTTTTAGTATGTAACTTTCGAAGGGCTTAGTTGAGTCTCATGCTAAGCTTTCTAAAGACCTGTTTTTGATTCTACTGCTTTTCACTGTTTTATTAATAATTTATGCTATTCTCATCCTCAATATTTTGAAATGAGTTTATATTTTAAGAAGGGGTTGTCTTTCATTGCTATATCTCTCTCGTAGAAAAGTAAATCAAACATTTGCCTGTTAAGGAAGTTTCTGGGTTCTTTTGGCCTCTATGTTATGATAAGTGCTTTATTTACATCAGCTAAACTTATGCTGAAATTTTTTTGATACTTAAGGTCAACATCTTTCCCTTTTCCATATTTCTTTTTCAGAATTTATGACTTGTTTACAGAGGCCAGGTTGATGTTGCATTGTTGAAAGGTCTTTTAATTTCATCTTTATCATTTATAATGTTGGTTTTAACTTTTGCCCTAAGTAGCTGATGAACTGACTACACCCAGATAACTGACTGACATGACTCCCTTTTAAGTAACTGATCTTCTTAGGAGTCTAGTCGGTGTGTGTGTGTGTGTGTGTGTGTGTGTGTGTGTGTGTGTGTGTGTGTGTGTGTATTGCTTGCTCTATCTAGTATGTTCTCTGGAAGAAAGAGTTTGTGATAACAAAGACTCAAAGATTCTGACTAATCTATAAGCTTTAGGTCTCATTTCCAAATCTGGGCTGTATTTTTCATCATACTTTTTGCTATTTTTTTCTACTGTCCATCTTCACATTTAAGACATTCAGAGTTCTTAAGAATGTAGTAATCTAGTTTGCATTGTCTTATTAAGTTCTTCAAAGAATCTTCCAATCATTCTCCATAAAAGATTTTGCCACTTAAATTATCTTTACTGTGGTCTTTTTGCTTATCCTTGTCACTGGTACTGCAAAGCAAGATGGCAAATGTGCCCACAATATGGTAGGGTTTTTTATTATTGGGCCAAAACCAACTCTACCAACTCCTTTGTTTGTGACTCCAAGGAGAATTTGGCCACCCTTCAATTTAGTTGCAATTTTCTTTTATTTTTTGCTTTTACAACAACAATGTCAGATCCTTTAATATGAGGCACTTTTTCTATTAGTGTGTCAGTCACTTCACTAGTCATTGGATAAAGATCTTATCAGTCTTTAATCTACAGTTAAATTAATGTTTAGAGACAGTCTAAAAATTGCAGGACTCTTTGCCCCTTTCTATGCTACTCCACCACTGTTACTATGGAAACAGAATAGTATTGCCTAAGAATGAGAACCTTTGGCAAAAAAAATTTTTTTTGTTTCATAGGTTGCCATGTCCAAAGAATTAATCATTTAGTGGCCAGCCTACTGATTATGGGTCTCTGAATTTAGCTGGGTTGGTTCTTGGACATAATCCATTGCTAGGACGATACTCAGCCTGTACAATCTGCTGAACTTATCCTTTAAAAGAATAGCCTTTGTGAAACCAGTCATTTCCATGCCAAAGTGAGCCCTGGAGGAGACTTCTTTTCTTGTCTAACAACTAGCTGAAACATCTATGCTAAAAGAATGTGAGTGGTACAGAGGAAAAGATGGAGCAACTTTAAACCAGAAAGAGATATGGAAAGGTTTGTCTCCTTCAGTATTTTGTCTTGCAACCCAAGTAGCTGTAATTGCTCCAATGTCACCAAAATACCCTATATAAAGCCTTTTCAGGGTTCTCTAGTTGTTAGCACTTGCTTCTACTGCCCAAAATTATTTCTAATTTATTTCACATATTTTGCATTTTGTTTTCTGGGTATATATCCCCATCATTTCCAAATAGTTCTAAGTTCCTTGAGGTGGGGGACCTTTTTGTTTTGCCTGACATGTAGTATACTGACTCTTAAGAAATGTTTATAGAATTCAATTGAATTAAAAGCTAATTGTTGGAGTAACTAGGTGGCTTAGTGGATAGCATGCCAGGACTGGAGTTTGGAGGACATGGGTTCAAATCAAACACTTCCTAGTGGTGTGCCCCTGGTTGAGTCCCTTAATCCCATTTGATTAGTCTTCATCAATTTTCTACTTTGGAATGTATCAATTTTAAGACAGAAGGTAAGGGTTTAAAAAAATAAAAGATAACTGTCTCAGAAAACAAAGGAACTGAATTCAAAACCTATATCTGCTACTTACTACTCACATGACCTTACTCAAGTCCTTTATCTTCCTTGGGTCTCAGTTGTCTAGTCTGATGAGGAGGATATTGGATTTAGGTGTCTCTGATGCCTCTTCCAGCTACAAATCTATTACACTTAAGAATTAACTTGAATTGAATACTTTTTATATGACTCTGAATCATTTATCACTGGATTATCTCTGGGAAAATGCTGTTATTAAAGAAATGGGCTTTTGAGGCAATGAAGAACTCAGGATCACTAAGAAAGTACCATGCAGCTTCCCAAACTCAATCTAACTCAATTCTTGGGCCTTATTACTGTCTGTGTCCCTGACAAGCTTCCTCAAGGAATACTTAGTTATGAACTAACAGGCTCAGCTACATTTTGCAATTTGGGCAATGAGCATTTTTCATTCACTTTGATTTTATTATTAACACTTTAAAGTAATCTTTTTCTAGTCATTATGAAATTGACCAAGGATACTGTAGAGTCATCTGAGGCTCAATCAGTCAATCAGTGAATCAGCAAGCATGTAATTAATTAAGTGCTTATTATGTGCCAGGCACTGTGCTAAATCCTGGGGGTTGTTATTTAGTAATTTCGGTTGTGTCTGACATTTCATGGACTCATTTGGGGGTTTTCTTGGCAAAGATTAATAGAGTGGTTTACCATTTCTTTCTCCAGCTCATTTTACAGATAGGAAAACTGAGGCAAACAGGGTGAAGTGACTTTCCCAGAGTCACAGAGTTGCTAAGTATCTGAGGCTAGATTTGAACTCAGGATTTCCTAACTCCAGGCCCAGCAATTGATCCACTGCACCACCTAAGCTATGCACTAGAGATATAAAGTAAAAGCAAAAACAGTGTCTGCTCTCAAGGAACTTCATTTATAAGGGGTAAGTCAACATATACATGAATGGATAAATATAAGATACAGAATAGATAATAAGCAACCTAAAGCAAGATGGTACAGCCCTGGAAGGACCAGGAAGGACCTGCAGATAGATGGTAGCACTTGAACATAGTAGGAAAGAAAGCCAAGGATTCCAAGAGGTAGAAAGGCAGGAAATAAATAGCCTTTCTAGGCTAAGGGGACAGTCAGAACAAAGACACAGAAATGGAATGTTATTTGTGAAAAATAGAAAATAAACCAATTTGGCCAGATTGTAGAGTGTGTAAAGGATAGTAATGTGTAAGGAGACTGGAAGCAAATGAAAGGACCAGGTTGTAAGAATTTTGATGCCAAACATTTGACTTTACATTTGATCCTTGGGAGTAATAAGGAGTCACTGGAGTTTATTATTTGTTTATTTTCAGCTTTTTGTGACTTGGTCAGACCAATGCTTTAGGAAAATTAGTTAGCTACTAAACAGAAGATAGATTAAGAGTGGAGAGAGGATTGAGACTGAAAAGACTAATTAGGAGATAATTGCAATTAGTCTAGGTGAGAAGTGATAAGAAACTAAGTGTAATTACTGTAATGTCATTGGCAAATGCTACCAATTGGAAAACCTTACTTTCTACAGGAAATACTTCTTTTGTTTGGACTTTATATGAAATAAGTCTCCATGATAAACTCACAAAAAACATAGGTGAATGTGCCTTTTTTTAAAAACTGTCTTATTTCATATCTATACTCAGCATTATCTTCAGGATAAACACCATAAAGGCTTACATAATTTTAATATATGAATATAGAACACTATGAGGAGAGCCTTTTAAATTGCATTCTATTGCCTAAGTTAATTTTTTTAAATCAGCAAGTAAATATTGTGGATTATTATGTTTTCTATCCTTAAGTCAGTTCATGTGATGGAAAATATGTTTGCGTGATGGAAAATATGCCTTGGAAAATGATCTGTGAAAACTTACCACTTCCCTTCTCATATTCTCATCAAGGATGTCCTTGATGTATATAAATAATTATTATAAAATGTACCTTCTTCCCTCTTTGCCGAGGTGGGAGGACAAATGAGGAAAACCAAATATAATCAGATTCAGTTTATAGGTTAGTTTTATTGAATTGCTTTTCCTTCTTTATGAAGAGAGTACATCCAGAAATGAAGAAATAAAAATACAAAAATATTAATAAAATAAAAATTAAGACAATTCTTTAAAGATTTCTAAATTGTCACTTTTGATTTGGGTTTCTTTTCGATGTATTTTAGAGAGCCCCTCCTCCCAGCTTAATCTTCTTAAGTGCTATTTGCCACTCGCTTACATGGTATGCTAAAACAGAGAAACTACCCAAAATGTGGTGCTTCTACATTGTCACTGGTAGAGCAGTCTAACACTTCTAGATGTGCCAGCAGATCTATTTCCATTCCCTACCTGTTGTTCTAGTTTTATCTATATATTCTCAGGATGATATGGTTGACTAGATGTCTTACTAGGTGTCCTAAAGGTTTGTTTTCTCCTCCATAACTTTTTGCTGTTTTCTGAAGCAGTAGTGCCCATAAATTGTTGTCATCCCCAGTATAATATTTTGCAAGAGATTTCATAATCCATTGCTGTGGATAGGTGGCCGGGTCTGGAGTCAAGAGCAATCTTCTTAATTTCCAATGTGGCCTCAGACATTTAATAGCTGGGTAATCCTGGACAAGTCATTTAATCTTGTTTGCCTTAGTTTTCTCATATATAAAATGTTCTCAAGAAGGAAGTGGTAAATCACTCCAGTATTTTTGCCAAGAAAACCCCAAATGTGTCATGAAGAGTGAGACACAACTCAAATGACCGAACAACAAATGTATCTCACTGATGATGGCTAAAGTGGTTTAAAGGCACTTCATGTCCCATTATAACTGTATTGAATCAATATAAAACGTTTCTTAAATGGTGCTTGTCAATTTTTAAAATTTTTGTCTACTTTTGTGTTGGGTGTATTTTTTTAACTTGACTGATTGTATAAAATTACAACAGTTTCAAACATCTTCTTGTGTTAACCTTTCTTCTAACTGGTATTTCATGCTGACTGCCCACAAGCAGCTAATTCTGAAATGATTCCAGCATTTGCAACTAGTTATTTCCTCTTTGTCAAAATAAGAATTTTTATTTTTAATGATTTGGTCATTGTTTCCCATATTCAGTGCTTCCCAACTTTCTTCTTCAAGGAAGTATTCATGATACATAGGCTTGAAGCTTTTTAATCCTTTTTTGTTTCTTAAAGTCAGCTTTTCAACATAATTTTCATCCTGCTCCTTTATGTCTCTTGAATATCAAGATACTTACTGAGAGTGTAGATACATTTTTTGGTTAGGATAATGTCAAGTTCTTCAATAAAGATCTCTTTTCCAGCCTCTACAACATATGTGGGTACATAAACTGCAACTATCTTGAGTTAGCAAGTTGTCTTGTATATTCCAATTAGTGTCTTCTTCTTCCAAGTTTAAGGAAGCTAGGTAATGCAGATGATAGAGTGCCAAGTCTATGAGTCTTCCTAAGTCCAAATTTGGTCTCAGACATTGACTCAGGGCAAGTCCCTTAACCCTGTTTGCCTCAGTTTTCTCATCTGTAAAATAAGCTGGAGAAGGAAATAACAAATCATTGCAGTATCTTTGCTAAGAAAATCCCAAATGGGTTCTGACTAGACATGACTGAAATACTACTGAACAGCAATAATCTCTCAAGCATGCATATTTTAGAGATTGCTGGACTCTGACAGGAAAAAAAATGGAGGAAATTAGGGAAAGAATTGTTTTGGAGGGGAGGCAGCCTGCTGGATTTCTGCTTTCATGAAAAAGTCAGTGAGTGGCTCACAGGTTCCTCTACTGCTAGCATTTTCAGATAGTAGCCCAACAAGCAAACCCAATGATGGAGGGACTGCAAGGTCTGCCTTCTGACTTCTTTGTAACCCAAAGCATGCTACAATGGCTAAATTAGGTTGACCTTCACAGGCTAGACTTGCCATTATACATAATGTGATTCAAGACTTTCCTGGTCCCATTCTCAGTATCTCCTTAGTAGTTTGCAGTGTAAAATTTAACAAAATAGAAACCTCCCAAAGAGATTTTTTTAAAGGCAAAAGGACCTATTTGTAAAAAAAATATTTGTAGGACCTTTTTTTGTGTGGTGGAAAAAAATTAGAAAGTGAGGGGCTATCAACTGGGGAATGACTGAATAAGTTATGGCATATGACTGTAAAAGAATATTATTATGCTACAAGAAATGATGAGCAGAATGCTTTCAGAAAAACCTGGAAAGACCCACATGAACTGATCCAGAGTGAAGTGAGCAGAACCAGGAAAATATTGTTCATGGTAACAGCAATATTATATGATGAACAATTGTGAATGACAGCTCTTCCTAGCAATACACTGATCCAGGACAATCCCCAAGGACTTGTGATGAAAAATACCATCAACCTCCAGAGAGAGAACTGATGGAGTCTGAATGCAGATTGAAACATGCAATATTTAACTTTCTTTCTTCATTTTTTTAAACCCTTGTACTTTAGTGTATTGTCTCATAGGTGGAAGATTGGTAAGGGTGGGCAATGGGGGTCAAGTGACTTGCCCAGGGTCACACAGCTGGGAAAAGTGGCTGAGGCTGGGTTTGAACCTAGGACCTCCTGTCTCTAGGCCTGACTCTCACTCCACTGAGCTACCCAGCTGCCCACTTTCTTCATTTTTTAAGTTCTCTCCCACAAAACAACTAATATGGAAAAATGTTTTACGTTATTTATTTATGTCATATTTCTTAATGTCTTGGAAGAAGTAAGAGAATTTGAATCAAATTATGAAAAATAAAGGTTAAAATTATTTTTACATGTAATCAAAGAAAAAATAAAATATTATTTAAAAAGTTTTTTAAAATAAAGAGAAACCTGTTATCTCACCATTACAGATAAAAAAAACTTAAAAATTCAAGTACCTGCTTGAAGCAACACATTGACTAAAATCAGCCAATCAACACTATTTATTAAGTGCCTTGTTGATCAGTCATGTCCAACTTCATAGGGTTTTCTTGATTGAGATACTGGAATGGTGTGCCATTTCCTTCTCTAGTTGATTAAAGCAAACAGATTAAGTGACTTGCTTAGGGTCACATAGCTACTAAGTGTCTGAGGCCAGATTTAAACTCAGATCTTCCTGATCCCAGACCCAGCATTATCCATTGAGCCACCTAACTCCCTCCTATTAAGCAGCTTTCATGTACTGGAAATATAAACACAAAAATAAAAAAAAATACCTACTTCTCAAGGGGCTGGTGATGGAAACAAGTACAAATTTAAATATATACAAAATATACATAAAACTTAAATATAAGGGCTCAAGTAGTCAGGGGAGGAGGAAGGACTTCACATATAGAAGATGGTCCTCAAGAATCCCCTCTGAGAAGAGAGGGGATTCTGTAAAGTAAAGGTTAGATGGGAGCACATCCTTGACATGGAGAATGACAGATGCAAGGGCACAGTGACAGAGATGAGTGTCATTTGTGAGAATTGAAAAGAAGACCAGTTTGGCTGGTCCTTGAATGGGAATTATGCATTACTAAGCTAGAAAGATAAGTTGTAAAGGGTTTTATAAAGTAAAAGAGTTTCATATTTTATTCTATAGGTCATAAAGAGCCACTAAAGTTTATTGAGTAAGAGAGTGACATGGTCACGTCTGGGCTTAAAAAAAAATTTAATTTGGCAGCAGCATCTGAGATGGACTGGAGTGTAGATTGTTTTGTCAGGGAGTCATTTAGAAGGCCATTAAAATCATATAGGTGAGCAGACCTAAATTAACATGATAACCATAGACAAAGAGTGAGATGCAACAATCATTCTTGCTTTATATTGTTGAAAATAAAAAATGTGAAATTTCAGCTAAATGACTTAATTTTTCATCAAATAAAGGAATTAGCAGAGTTGGTTTTGGTTGGGATTTTTTTTGGATTTTTCAAATCATGCATCCAAAAGCAGTAGAAAGCATCATTTCATGAGACTTCTGATCATCTCATAGTGAAGTACTCATGATAATTATTTTCATAGTGGTCTTTTTACAAAAACGTATGCACCAACCTCTATTGCAAAGGATGAGGAGAAAGAGAAATTCCATGAAGAATTCAGTAAGTAATTAAAACCCTCCAAATTAAATAATTACATGATATACTTTGTGGCTTAGTTGAAAAGGCTGAGTATAGGTAAAGATGATGGAAAAGATAGTTTAGAAATAAGGAATGAGAGTGGCTTATGTAAAAATAAAAGGTGACTGTAAAACTAATACAGCAGTGGATTGATTATTGATTATAATTAGATTTCAATTCTCTGTTTGCTGTGTTTCCAAAGTATCTTCAGTTTATATCAGTGAAGTGAAGCTCATAAGTGAACTTCCCTTCAGGGCCAGGCACAAGGATGCTAAAGAGATTCTTGTTATAGAAAAATAACCTGTTTATTGAAAATATAAAGATAAAAAGGATTTCTAACTCTAAGGGATTCTAACTCCACCCAAATAAAACTCCCTGGTTCCACAAGGAACTGCTTCTCCTGTGTCCACAGGCTACACTGATTCTTCCTGATCTAACTTGAATTTTTACTGTTCTAAATAAACTAACATATTATCCTTATAATTCTTAACTTTGCCTCCAAGTTATAAAAATAAAAAAGATAGCTGGTTGAGTCTCAACAAGAACCAAGTTAGGACTCTGAGCCTAAGCAGACTCAGAGTCCAAACCAATGACCAGGTTTTTCTTTGGTTTTCTCTGAGTTAAAACAATTTATAAAAACAGCAATAGATTGTCAATAGTGTTTCCCAAGTTGAAAAAAGAAAACACTAAGCTCCTTCAGATTTTTCAATCATTTTCTTCTATGAGAGAGAGAGAGAGAGAGAGAGAGAGAGAGAGAGAGAGAGAGAGAGAGAGTGAGTCACCTCCTCCAAGGCCCCAGAGAGAGTCTTTCTCTGAGTGCCTCTGCCAACTGCCAGAGACCCTCCTAGAGAGAATAACTGTCACAGAAAAAACCATTAGACTCGAAACTGACACTATGTCTCAGCTCTGTTTGAAATTCCAATTCTTTCTCAAACCAGCTTCTCTACTTCTTATCTCTAAACTAATATAACAAGACTTAATTTCTAATATCATCCTTATACTTAAGACATAAAGACTCCACAGAATCCTCATGTCTATACATCATGTGAATACTTTCTTTAAGAAAAAAAATCAAAAGGTACTGGATGTTAAATATCCAATAATATTTTAAAATTAAATCCATTATATTTTAATAGACAGGAAATGACTGATTCTGCTGGAGTCATTGCTGAATCCCTATCTTTTAAAGCAAAAATCATAATTAGAAAGGTTACATTGTATAATTAAAACAATTCAAACATGACTATTTAAACAAGTTACTAATTTCAAAAAAATGGGAAATGTATGGAAGAAACTGGGAATTGAGAGCAGCCATAACAGTTTCATTAAAATTTTAGCCATTATAAATCAATTATAATAATTAAAAGAACAAAAAAAGCCTTAAAACTTCCACATTCAGAAATATTTGTCTTGCTTGCCAAGTGCCAGAGAAATAGCAGCTAATTTTAACATTGTTGTAGAATACTGATGTCAAGTTCAGATAGAAAGAGATGAGGGGACACTCATCTCTACATAAGGATCTCTGTGGGCTGAATATTGACTTAGTTTTAAAATGTAATGTTATCCAAGTTTTAATGTATTTTTATTTATTTTGTAAAATATTTTCCAATTAAATTTTTATCTGGTTCAGGCTGCAGTGGGAGTGTTACTGAATGTTTGACATCTCTGGTGTAGAATATAAAGGATCTTGTGAAATTTTACAGAGAAAGGTGGTAGAAAATTATGAGAAGTATCATCTTACAAAACAGTGAATAGCAATGGAGGGGGAAATGGAAATCCATATAAAAGAATATGTGGCAAGTGAATCAACTAAACAAATTCATCCTAAGGACACTTAAGGATGAAGCTAGAAAGAGGATAACTGATGGAACAAAATTTGGCAAGATTTTTATAATAGCAACAACAAGCATTTATATAATATATTAACGTTTGCAAAATGCTTTACAAATTTTATTTAATTTGATCCTCCAGGAGCCTTGGAGGGAGATGTCATTATTATCCCTATTTTATAGATGAGGAGACTTAGGTAGACTTAAGTTAAGGGATTTGCCCAAGATCTTGCAGCCAGGAAGCGTCAAAGAGTAAATTTGTGCTCAGATTTTCCTAACTTTAAGGCCAGTGCTCTATACACTATGTCACCAAGCTGCCTAAAATCATAATAATAATGGCAATAACAACAGTCAATTATTTTTGTCATCGAGAACAATAGAGCCACTACATTTGGACTCAACAGCTCTGCCCAGGAGATGCTTCATGAGGAAGTATAAACAACACCATGGACAGGAAAAATGGGAAAAGCAGCTATCTAGACAATGTTTACACAAGTGAGGTCTGTTCTGAAGGCAAAATAGTTGAGGGGGTATCTTGGACCTTGCTGTTGCAAAAAAAAAAAAAAAAAAAGGAAAAAAAATTGCGCAAGGTGGAGGTAGCTGCCAAGAAGAATTTCATTACCTACCAACTCATTTGCCTGGTTCCTTCTTGATAGAAAAATTTTATGAGAATAATTCACATGTATGAAAGGCATCTTTAATACAGATAGTAGAAAGAAACAGGCCATCATTCACATACAATATTCCGTAGTAAACCACCTCTCTACACACTTGACTGAAAGATGTAAAGATTACAGGATCACACTGCTTGCATCAAAATGAATATTGTTTGTTGACTATAAAAAAGGATTTGCTTCGATAGAGTGAAATATTGCTTTAAACATTCTCCTTCAATAAGATTTCACCCATGCATATGTTAAAATTATATAGCTCCTTAAAAAATATGAAAAAAAGAACTTTGTTTAACAGCACTGATCATGAATATTGAGTGAGGCATACATAGAACAAGGAGAAAGATGCTTACCAGATGCATTTGAAACTTTCAAAAAAGGAGATCCAGTGCAGCATCTAAATCAAGAGTTCCCCACTATCATCCCTATAGATAATGAACGCCCAAAGATGCTCCTGTTTTCATCAAATGAGAGTATTTGTGAAAGCACTTAGACAGTTCCTGGAACATAGTAGGCTCTTTATAAATGTTTAATCTCCTAAGATATATATATATATATTTGTATAAATCTTTAACCTCCTAAGACTTACCTATTCACATAGGAAAAATCACATGGATAAAGACTTTGTAAACTATTCTGTTTGTCTGAATGACCTACAGAGCTTTCCCTCCATATTATATGTCTAGGACAGCCACTGCAAATGGATAGTAAGTTTGGTTCAGAATTGAAGAGGTAGGGAGAATCTAGTTGCCTTTCACAAAATGAAGTTGCTGGTTTTTTTTAATTCCCCAACTCTCTTTGAGAAAAAATAATGCTTATCTTTTTAATACCAGTATTCTTTTTATAGGGCAACTAGGTGACAAAATGGATAGAGCATAGGATCTGAAGTCAGAAAGATTAATCTTTCTAGGTTAAAATCTGGCCTCAGAACACTCACTTCTGTGCCTAGGCAAATCATTTAACTCTGTTTGTCTCAGTTTCTTCATCTGTAAAATGAACTAGAGAAGGAAATGATGAACCACTATAGTATCCATACTAAGAAAACCCCAAATGGAGTCAGGAAAAGTCAGACATGACTAAAAATCAGCAATAACAATATTGATTTAGTGATGTCTTTTGGGATTCTTTTATTCTCTGAAGAAATAAAACTGAAGATCACCTGGAGAACAATTAAAAGAGATCTACTGGGAGTAATCAGACTGCAACACTTATAAGCAAAGAATTAACTACATGAGAGAGGTGTGGCATAAGGGATGTCATACTCAAAGAAACATACTCAAATAAGCTTTGGGCTAACATAAGGTTAGAGTAAGTGATAACTCTCTGGGCAGCACATTGCTCCGTTGGCATCCTCACAATACCAGGAGAAAGGGCAAGATATATTCAGCAAGATGGCTGCACTTCCTGTGATAAATTTTGAGAAGAACATGGAAGGGAGCCCTGCTCCCAACCATGGGCATACATAGACAGCTTCCACTCTTTATCACTGGAGAGATCAATCATCTATTAGCTCATAGTTACATTGCTGCATTGAAATATTCTTGATTTCATCTCCACAGTTTATTTTTCCCCATTTGCCTCTTAAATATCAGCTTTTGATTGTCATTTCGTTATTTATTTCCTTTCTTAAGTGTGATGCCAATAGCTATACTTTCAAAGTGTCATAAATCATTTATCACAAATCTTTCAAGATCAATTCGTAATTGTTAGAGTAGGAAGTGGCTTGGTCAGAAGGACTTTCTCCCAGTTCTTTGATTGGCCTTCATTCTGAAGTTGCACAAAATCTTGTTCACAAAACAGATGCTGCAGATCAATAAGCATTAGGGATATTTACATATGCAGACTTTATAATAGCAGTGTCCCTTTTTCAGGGGATTGTTAAGAAGATTCTTGGAAAAACCAAGAGAGATTAAAGGCACTGGAGGGAAAACCATTAACGAGCTAAGCAGAAAACCAATCTGATATCACCCATTTTCTCAGTTATTTTAAATGGTCCATGTTTTGGAAAGATAGTGTGATTACTGCTCTCATTAATAATCATGCTAATAACAAGCATTTATTTTATATACATTATCTTGTTTGATTCTTATAAATCCGGGATGTAAACACTATACCACAGGTATATGTGTATAAGAGTAGGGAAAGAGACATGAAGGAAAGTCATTGTTGGGTGAAATTGTTCTGATGAGAGAAGGGGTCTGAGTGACAAAATCCTGAGAAAGGTCAGTGAACCAAGCCAAGGTGGGGAGAAGGTAGAATACTTCAAGGAGCAAATACTTGTGTCCCCATCACCATAAAAAACAAATCCTGTCTTCTACAAGGATGAGTTTATAATGGCTAAAAAATGATCCACATAGTGAAAAATAGAATATAGAGGTAAATATAAGGGGAAATTTCCCATTAAAGCAAAAATCCATGAAGCTAGTATCTCAATTGTGATGAACAAGCTGTAACAATTTAGAAGAGAAAGTTAGGGAATTAGAGAACAGCTTTCTTGAGAGGAAGACAGGGATTCTGAGAGATAGGAATTAGAAGAGATTAGGGTTGGGGGAGATATCTAAATGGCTCAGTGGAGATAGAGACACACTTGGAGTTGGGAGATTCTGGGTTCAAATCTAGCCTCAGATACTTCTTAGCTATATGTCCTTGGGCAAGTCACTTAACTCCAAATGCCTTGCCCATGTCACTGTTTTGCCTTGGAACCAATACTTAATATCTGTGATTCTAAGACAGAAAGTAAGGGTTGAAGGGGGAGAAAAAAAAGAAGAGATTATGTTCTGGGTAAAGGGGAAAGAGAGTCTACATAAAGATTCAGAGTTGGGAAATAGTATTGAGTTTGGAGAACACTTAACTTGCTAATACCATTTGAATGGATCATAGAATTTATGAATGGGAATGAATGTTAAATCAATCTGGTAAGATAGACAAGAGCCACATTGCCACAGGTCTTCAGTATCACTCTAAAGAGTTTTTTTTATCCTGTAGGTAATTAAGAAACTGCTAGAGATTATTAAGAAAGGAAAATCCATTGTGTGCTTTAGAAAAATGGTCCAGACATATGTGGAGGGTGAATGGAGATGGAGAAGATAGAGAAGATGAAGAATGATGTTAGTGGGGGCAGCTGGGTAGTTCAGTAGATTGAGAGCCAGGCCTAGAGATGGGAGGTCCTAGGTTCAAATCCGGCCTCAGACACTTCCCAGCTGTGTGACCCTGGGCAAGTCACTTGACCCCCATTGCCCACCCTTACCACTCTTCCACCAAGGAGCCAATACACAGAAGTTAAGGGTTTAAAAAAAAAAAAAAAAGAATGATGTTAGGGATAACTGTTTTGTCTTTCCTCAGGACCTTTTTCCTTACTCGTTAAATGGAAATATTTCACAGGATTGTAGCAAGGAAGGTTATAAAAATAGAAACAAAATATTTCTGGTCCTCAGGCTCCTCTGGGACAGATGCATATTTCTCAGCAAGATAATAATAATAATAATAAAACACTGAGATTTGCAAAACAAATATTATCTCATGTTATCCTCACAACAACCTTGGGAGTAGGTGCTATTTTTATCCTCATTTTCTAGATAAAGAAACTGAGGTAAACAGAGGTGAAGTGGTTTGTGCAGGGTCTCATAGCTATTAAATCTCTAAGCTAAATTCAGGTGTCCTGGCTCCAGGCCCAGCACTGTATCTGAACTAAGCCATCTAGCTGATAATCTGACCACGTTACAGGTTTCCAGTTGACTCTACTTTCATATGAAGTTTTCAGCATGTGAGCCACAATCAATATTAACACAATTGACCATGTAGCTCATAGAAAGTCAACATTGAAGAAATCAGTGCTCCTGGGTACAAGTTTTGGCTGTCTGTTCATCTAGTCTCCTTAAAATCCCTGATATAGCTTTTTTACCCCTAACCATGCTTTATGTTATTTTATTTTTCTCTGTCTTATTCTATCTTGTGTCATATTTATTTGTGTGCATGTTGCATCCACTCTAATAGATGACTTCCTTCTGGGAAGTGATTGCAATTTTTAAAAAATCTTTGTATTCCCAGCATCTGGCACAATGCCCTATAAATAGTAGGTGTGTAATATTTGTTGAATAAAGTATAAGTAAGAGATGCTATATATGTACTACAAATTAATACATGATATAGGAATATCACATTAAAAAGATATACTATCTATACCTTGTGTTTGTGGGGTTTTTTGAAACACAAACATCAAAATCCATCATTCGGGTTTCTTCTGTAGTCCAATGGCTTTTTGGAAGCAGCCTGAAATATTCAGAAAACAGTAATTTTCCAAGTCCTTGTCCTCTTTCCCCACCTCAGTTTTTTCAGATGTTCAAGCAGTAGATAAAAATAAAAAGCAAATGTAAATGCAGATCAAAGGTTTCCCAACAGTCTAGTTTTGTCTCCACCACTTTGTAGTTCTGCCTATTTATAGTATTAACTGTATGCAAGTTCCATAAACAGAATCTTTTTAATTCAAAACAAATTATTACTAGTTCCAGAATAGCAAGAAACCTTATTGTTTCCAAAACTATTTCTTTCTTAGGAGCTAATTCTGCCCACAATAAGCTACTGCAGTGTGGTCTGATTTCAGGAGGTGTCCAGAATCCTCACTAGCAGGCAGAATTTGCCCTGTATGGTTAAGCAAACCATTCAGGGACCTCCTGTAGGCAGGTTATCTAGAAATAGTAGAATTGAAGAAACAGATGTATAAAACTCAAGTTAAAGCAACAAATGCAAAAATTTCTAGGTTTTCTGTCTCCCGTGCCAGGTATGCTTTCCCTTTTCTACTCTGACTACTGACCTCTCTGGTTTCCTGTAAGTCCCAGATAAAATCCTTCCTCCTACAAGAAGCCTTCCCAATCCCTCTTAAGTCCAGTGCCTTTCCATTTTAACTATCTTGTATTTAGCTTGCTTGAATATATTTGTATGTTGTCTCCACTATTCGATTGTAAATTACTTGAGAGCTGGTACTGTCTTTTGTCTCAAATAGTGGATAAACCCGGCTCTTAGTATAGTGCCTGGCACATAGCAGGCACTTTAATTAGTGCTTGTTGAGTTAAAGATAATCTGACTTAAAAAAAATGGTAATCTCAATCTGGATAGTATACCTATGCTCAGAATTAAGATCAATGTATTTAAAAGTAATGGTCTTAATCAGAGAACATGAAAAGAATGTAATCTTTTGAGGAAGAAAATACTCTATTAGAGAATAAAGTTAACTTATCTCTAATGAAAATGTTTTTAAGGGACTAAGTGTGTCTGGGATGATTTTTATGTTTCTCTTATCTATCCAAAGTGCCTGATGTTCATTTCTGATGCAAACTGTCTGTTTTTAAGATGTGCCCAGCAACAAATTAATGTTGCTATTCATTTTGGAAAATGTTTCATCTTTATTAAAATAAGAAGAATTCAAGTTCTTTTGACATTATATTTCATGCTCATTTAAGATGTGTAGGAATTCACAAAATTACAGGAAAGAAGTTATACTAATTTTTTAAAGTATATCTTATTCAGTCTTCTTGACAGTCCAGTGAACTAAGTACATTTTCCCCATTTTATTTTTATTTATTTTATTTTGAATATTTCCCCATAGTTACATATTTCATGTTCTTTCCCTCTCCCCCAAACCTCCCACCCCCAATAGTTGATGCACAATTCCTCTGAATCCCCCATTTTTAGACAAGGAAATGAGGCTGAAAGGAGTTTAGTTAAATGACTTGTCCAGGGCCATGCAGGTAATAAATTTCTGAGGAGAGATTTGAACACAGGTCTTCTGGCTGCAAATCCAGAATTCTAGCTACTATGTCTCTATAATGGTCTATAATATAAATATCCCTTCCATTTTGGAATGATATAACTTCTTATATTATTTATAGATAATGAAATATATCTTTAGAAATATTATAATATAAAAATGGAAAGAAGAAAATGATTCATGTGGTCTATTAATCAATGAGCAAAAATGAAGGGGGGGAATTGAACTAGACAGAGGGCCTAGATTTCATACCAAATCAGAATTTTTGAAGGCTGTTTACCCAGGAGGTATGACATCTGTCTTCTAGTACTTGCTTGGTCCCTTTTCTGGAAGAAGCATTAGCTTTGTTCTTTTGTCCCAGAAGGGAAGAAATAGGAACAGTGGGTGGAAGTTGCAAAAAGATTAATTTAGATTCCATGTAAGAAAACACTTGTAGAAAGAAGAGCTGTCCCACAGTGGAATGGACTCCTTCAGGAGCTAGTGGGAAGCCTTCAGACAAAGACTAGATGACTCTATTGAGTATATTTCTTCAGTTATAGACTGAACTAATTGGGCATTCCCTTTTAATCAGAATTCTGTGATTTCTAAATCCCTTCAGATTCCGAATTTTACAATTCTGAAATAAAAGATTTAAATATACCTCCCTTTTTCAAAAAGATATTGTTTCCATGACTCTCGTGACTATAAAGTTACAGTACAAATGTCCCCACTTTCAGAAAATGTATTACTTTATTTTAAATTTACTTAATTTTTAAGCTGGTTAATTATTCACACTGTGAAATGATTATTTGTTTTCTAAAAGGTTTTGTGGCATAATTTCTTTAAAGAGGTGGTTCATCTAAGCATTTAAATGTTTTATAAATCATTAACTATTTCTGGAAAACCCTGAGAACTTAAAACTTTAGAAGCTATTATAATTAAATGTTGGGGGGGTGGTTAAGCACTTGTGAAGTTATAATAAAAATCAAATCAAGAAGGTTAAATTTCTTAAAACTTGATCCATACACAATTTTAAAGAAAAAAAATCTGTACCATAAAATGAGAGATACCTAATATAAGTGAGTACACTCATCTAGGCCTAAATGCTTTTAGAAAGGTTCCTGGGGGGAGGGGGAGGAGGGGGCAGTTAGGTGGCTCAGTGGATGGAGAGTCTAGCCTAGAGATGTGAAGTCCTAGATTCAAATTCGACCTCACACTTCCTAGCTGTGTGACCCTGGGCAAGTCACTTAATTCCCACTGCCTAGCCCTTTCCACTTTTCTGCCTTGGAACCAATTCACAGTATTCATTGCAAGACAGAAAGTAAGAGTTGTTTGTTTTTTTTTTAATTGAAGAAAGGAAGGGAGGGAAGGAAGAAGGAAGGAAGGAAGGAAGGGAGGGAGGAAAAGAAAGAAAAGAAAGTGAGAAGGAGGGAGNGAAGAAAAGCTCCCCTTCACAGCTGTACCCAAGCTGCTTTGCTTTGGCAGACAGGTGTTAGCAGAGGAGGTGAGTCAAGAAAAGAGGAAAAAAGAAAAGCAAAACCCCTATTCAGGGGGGGCCCTAGGCTAAAGGAGACAAGAGCATACCCCAGAATGATGAAGTTGGCAGGAAATCCACAATAGAAAATGGGGCCATTTAAATTCAGCATACTGGGTTAATAATACATATTTGTTATGGTAAGTTATTCACCATGTGGTTCAGCACAAGGTACTACATGGAGGGGGAAAATTAACATAAAAATAAAATATTAGGGAAAGGAAGGGAGGGAGGGAGGGAAGGAAGGAAGGAAGGAAGGAAGGAAGGAAGGAAGGAAGGAAGGAAGGAAGGAAGGAAATGTAAAGATGAAGACAATAATTTTATGAAATTATGTGGTTGCCAATATTTATTATATCTCGAGTCAGAAATTTATTTACAAAATAAAGAGGAAACAATAAAGTAGAGAAATGTGAAGGGGATAGAAAAGTTATCTATCCTGTCTTAATCCAGTCAGAGATTAAGGAAGGCCAGTAGTGAGTAATCACGCAGCCTCCTCCGAGATGGAAGTTAGTCTCCCCAGAAACTAGGAAAGGAGTCAGCCCTTTTCAGTCACCCAATGAAGTAGTCCAGGAGTCAGAGTCTAAGTTGAAGCTGAGCTCCAAGCCCATGATCCAAGCCGCAGTCTCCAGTGAAGCTCCTTCAAAGACTATCTCCAGAAGACATTCTCTTCAAACTATCTNAAAAAGCAGAAGTCCAGGAAGGGATGATTAAGATATGGTTTGCTTGATTATGCACAGCAATGAGACATTATGTAAATCTGTTTAATTCTATGAATAAAACTAAAAGTGATCCATGGGGGTGAGTAGGTAGAAAAGTATTGGCTGTCTAAGTCTTCTTAGTCATTTTTACCTGCTAAATAAAGGGATTAGACTGTCTGTGAGAGACAAATAAAGCAATAAATGTCAACAACCATGAGCCGCAACTGTGGATTAGTTTCAATTAAGAGTGACTCTGATGAAGGTTCAACTTGCCTAGGGTCAGGGAGATGGATTAAATGACTTACAGAAGCTTTTCCAGACCTATAATTCAATAATAGTTTTATGTAAAAAAATAAATCTCAGAATCTGATTGTTTTGATTTATGCCATGCCACCAGTAACTGCTTAAATGTTTAATGATATAGAGGCCTGTGTCTTTTATTGCTAGCTATACTTGATAAAGAGTTCTGCTTGGAGTCTAGAAATCCTGAATTCAAATATGTCTTCAGACACTGTGTGACCCTGGGCAAGTCATTTGATCTTTAACTACTTCAGTTTCATCTTCTGTAAAAGGGGGGAAATAGCAACACTTACCTCATAGGGTCATTGTGAGGACCAAATGAGATAAATTATGTAAAGTTCTTTGCAAACTTTAAAATAGTATTTAAATACTAGCTACTTTTATAATTTTGAAAAATAGATATGACTGAGTTGACTAAAGCAAGAAGTGACTACAAGATTTCTTAAATGAATGTTAAAGTTTTCTCCTTTATTTGAAAGCCCTTGAGTTTTTTGCTTTTAAACTGAAAATGATTAGGATGCATTTAGGTGGCCCAGTGGATAGAGAACCAGACTTGGAGATGGGAGGTCCTGGGTTCAAATCTGTATTTAGACACTGTGACAGGGTAAGTCAGTTGACTCCATTTGCCTAGCCCTCATAGCTCTTTTGCCTTGGAACTGATTTAGTATTGATTCTGAGACAGAAGGCAAAGTTTTATATATAGAGCTAGAGATAGATTTATATATATATATGTATGTATGTATGTATATAAATGATTAGATTACTGTGACTTTACAGGGAGGGAGAATTTATTTAATGATACAATTAACATTTTAGGCACAGAATATGCAAAGGCAGAGAGGTGGGAGAAAGAAAGTCATGTGTGGAGAATATCAGGTAAGCCATTTTATTTGGAAAATGCTATGTGGAAAGGGAATAATTTAGAACCAGTTTAAAAAGGTTGGTTAGAGCCAGATTGTGAAGGGCATTGGATGCCAAACAATATCAGATGTTGCAAAAAAAGGAGGACTGAAAAAAAGACCTTTGGATTCATAAATTATGAGATTGTGAGTGACCTTGTAAAAAAGATTCTGTTAAGTAATGGGGCTAGAAACCAAATTACAAAAGGCTGAAAATAAGTGGTAAGAGAGGAAGTGGAAGAAAGCAGTGTTGATAGAATTTTAGCTATGGAAGGGACCAAGAAGTAGGACTATAGTTTGAAAGTGTAGTATGGTCAAGTGAAAACTATTTAAAGATGGGAGATAATTGGGCATGTTTAGAAGTGACAAGGAAGGAATTAGTGGATAATGAAAAACCGAAACCTAGGGAGGATGCAAACTCTGACAAAGAGAATGACCGCCTTTTCTTCCAGAGTTGGAGCAGTGGAGAAGATAATAGATGATGAGGTTGAAAGGATTTGAGTAGAAGAGAAATAAGTGTTTGTATACTTGTCCAAAGGGAACTTGCATTCTCCTTTGTCTTAAAGCATATTAATATTTTATCTTAGTGGAAAAGTATATGGAGTGCTAAACATGCAGTCAGAAAAGCCTAAGTTCAAATCTGTTTTCTAACACCTAGTTATGTGGCCCTGAGTAAGTCACTTAAATTCTGACTCAGTTTCCTCATCTGTAAAATGGAAATAATAACACCTACCTCACAGAATTGTTGTCAGGATCAACTTAGATAATATTTGTAAAGAACTTTACAAAACTTAGTGCTATATAAATACTAGTTACTATTATTAGTCAGTCAATAAATATTCACCAATGCCTACTATGTACTAGGCAAAGGAGAGTGTTGGACTTTAGGGAGCTCCAAGCAAGCAATATGTAAAAACAAGCTATATACAGGAATAAAAAGTAAATAATTAGAAGAGGGAAGGCAATAGAACCAAGAAGGATTGGGAAAGTCTGTGTAGGTGGAATTTTAGTTAGGACATACAGGAACCTAGTGAAGGTAGTAGCTAGATGGAAAGGAGGAGGACATTCCAGGCATGGAGAAGAGCTAGAGAAAATTCTCAGAGCTGAGAGATGGAGTGTCTTGTTTGTGTAATAGTCAGGAGGCCAGCGTCATTGGATTGAAGAGCATATGTTGGGGCATAAGGTAGAAGAAGACTGGAAAGGCTTTGAATGCCAAACAGAGCATTCTATTTTGATCCTGGAGACAATAGGGAGCCCATGGAGTTTATTGGGGGAGGGGGGTGACATGGAGTGCCTGTGCTTTAGGAAAATCACTTTGGTATTATTATGATCCTGGTTGGTGGTTGGGGTGATGGTGGTGGTAGTGTTTCAGGGAATTAAAATTTTAAATTGTTTCTTAGAAGGTTGGGGTCCTTGCTTTCCTATATGACCACTCTAGTATTAGGTTATTCATTTGACAAGTCAGTCAACAAGCATTTATTAAGTGTTATTAATGCCAGTATTTAGCTGTGATGATATAAATACAGGTAGAAAGACAGTCCCTGCCCTCAAGGGATTAGACTGTATTCTAATGAGGGAAGACAATATATAAAAGGAAGCTGAAAAGGGAGGGGTACCTCTTGGTGGCAAAAAAAAAAAAGAGAAAGTCTGGAGTAATGCCAGGAGAGGAATGAAGACCCAGCTGGCTTGAGAGCCTGTGCTTAAAGTGAAGTTCAGGGAGGAACCATTTAATTAGAGGGAGAGGCCATAGGGCAGAGGGTACTTCCAGTGTGTGGATTCCAGAGCTAAAGAGAGCTTCCAGCATAAAGAGGTTTCTGGGGCAAGGTGGAAGAAGTCAACGTAGCCAGTAGAGGAATTGCTGCTGAACTGGCATGTTGTAAATATGAAAATGAGTTCTACAAACTGAGATTGAAGAAAAGACTTGGAGTGTTGGAGGGATAGCATGAAAACTGTCTGCATGTACTTAAAAGCATTTGTGCAACATTTTGCCAGTAGAAGAGAAGTATGGTTCATGAGCTCTTCTTTGAGAATATTACTAATTTTTCAGTTACTTAAGAGTTCAGTTTCCTTTTAAGTAATCTTTTAATTTTTGTTATTGTGGTCATTATGTATGCCTGTTGTTTTTCTGGTTCATTCTGTATACTTTCCCATTTGTTCTGTATTTGTTATATTCATAATTTCTTATTCCATTGTAATCACATAATGTAGTTTGCTCTTTCATTGCCTGTTCAATGGACATCCCCTTTGTTGCTACTTCTTTGCTACACACAAAAAAACTGCTTTTATGATTATTTTGTCACATATTGGAATTCTTTGTTATATAATTAGAATCTCTTGGACCTAGTTGGAATATGTACCAAGTAAAAAGATCATTGGTTCAAAGGGTATAGATAATTTAGTCACTTTCTTTGATTACTTATGAATTTTTATCTAGTATCACTGGGCCATTCTGCAATTCACTTTAGCATCACACAGTTTCTCTTACCAGATTTCAATGGCTTCAGTACTTGGTAATGGAAATTGGTGCTGTTTCTTTTATTACCTTTTAATTAGAGAATATCAGAATGGGGAAAGACCTCACGGTTCATCTAATCCAAACATTATGTGACTAAGAATCCCTTCAACAACTGACAAGGTGTCATCTAGCCTTTGTTTAATAATTGCTAATGGCAAGGAACCACCTACTTTCTTCAGGATAGAAAAAAGAGAAGAGAACTCAGGAAGTTTTTCCTCACTCCAAACCAGAATTTGCCTTTGAAAATTCTACTCATTGGTCTTCCATTTGCCACTTATCCAAAGACAGTAGACCCAAACCCTTTTCCATAGGACAACCCTTGAGACTCTTCTTGAAGAAAACTATCATTCCATCCAAGTCTTATCCTGCAGGTCACACATCCCCAGTTTCTTCACGTTTAAATCTGGTCTCATATACTTACTAGCCATGTGAACCTGGGAAAATCACTTAGCCTCTCTCAACCTAAGTTTCCTCATGTGAAAAGTGGAGACAATGATAGCATTTACCTGCCAGAATTGTTGTAGGGATAAAATTAGGTAATATCTGTAAAGCACTTTGTAAACTTTAAAGCTCCATATATTTGCTATGATGATGATGATGATGATGATGATGATGATGCCGCCTACTCATTTGTTATCCCTTGCTTTTACTACATGGTTAGAACACTTCCTTTTCTGAGCAAACTTTTCCTGAATGACATCCTTCACAGTAGCTGAAAATAGAGAATATAGAGTGCCAGCTCTGGAGGCTGGAAAACTTAGTTACAAGATGTCCTTCTAACATCTATCTCCTAGCTGTGTGATGTTGGACAAGTCACCTAGCCTCTCAGTGTTCCAGGAAAGTCGTAAGAGTAGAAGGTACAGATGCCCAAGGGCTATGTATCAAAGGAGGCAGTTTCTACCCCAAGAGTTTCTCATATGAGGGCAGGGACTATCCCAAGTGCTTAGCACAATGCTTTGCAAATAGTAGGCATTTAATTAATGTTAATTGAATGACTGACAAAATCATAAGGCTAGCCTCCCCCCATCCTAAATAGAAGAAATATGTTTAACTATTCAGAAAAAAATCAAGTTAAGATTCTGAAATTATTATGTGCTTCTGAAGGAGAAAAATAAACCTCGAGTGAGAGAGTTAATCAATTGCTAGGTGGAATAACCATAGAGACTTTTCCTTCAGCAAAGCAGGCTGTTGGTTGATTGTATTCCAAATGGTAGTTAAGTTAATGTTTTGTTTTGCTTGGTACAGTCTACTGGAATTCTTTCTTCTCTGTTTACATTTCTTTTTCCCTTTGGCAGGCTTTAGCACAGTAATATTTGCTGTGTCTGGGGTTCTGAGAAAATTATTTACTTTAGGCTTCCAGGTGAAATGCACTGACTAGTAGCAGAGGGGGATACAAATTCGGTCCTCATATTTTATGTTGAAAAAGAAAGAACTATGAAGCAAAGAAGGAAGACAGAGTTCTCATAATTAATGTGGAAGGCTCTAGTCACACATGTGCTCCTGTCCTTTCATCCCATATCATTAAGAAGGAAATAATCTGATTGACCTGACTGGCATTCTTTGCCAGCATTGTTATTGGCCCTTTTTATTTTGCAATCTGGCCAGCACTGTGCCAATTTGGCCGGGCCATGGCACAAGCATTCATTCTGAGGTTAAATAGAATGGATCTTAACTGGCTGAAGTTCCTCTCTTCCAGTCAAAAACAAATTCAGCTTAGTAGATAATTGTTTGTTAATCACTTTCTGTGTGGAATTTCCTTGTGCTAGTGAAAGTACTAACACAAAGGGGAAAAAAATTTTAATGTAGTGAATAGAGAATAGTAAACAGTACAGATGTAGCCCAAAGAATATTGTCCTCAAATTCTGTGGGATCATTTTGAAGCTACAACCACACCCTATCAGAGGATTCCACACCCCATTATAATATCTCATGACTTTCTACCAAGTCATGTCCAGACCTATTTTTGTGCAATCCATTTGTTTTTATGCCATGATTTCATTTTTATAGACTCATATCATTGTCAGGTTATTATTCTGTGCCAAATGGCACGGTAAGATCTATAAGAAATATATAGTGGTTCTGAGAACAAAGAGATCATCTGGACCCAAAGCAAAGACTGTTTCATGGTGAGAGATGATGAGATTCATGCTGGACATTGACCCTCAAGGAAGGTTTAGATCAGTAGACAAAAACAAAAAGGCATCTTAGCTAAGGACAGTGTAGCATAACAGAAATATTAACAGGCTTGTATAAAAGATATTAAAAAGCCTGGTGTGATTGAGTTCAAGGGTTGGTAGAACATAATGCTAGGCAGATGGGTGTGAAGCCAGATTTTGAAAAGCCTTGAATGACAGAATGAGAAAGTTTTATTTAATGTTCTAGGCAATAGAGAGCCATTTTAAATTCTTGAACCAAAAGCAAAATTAGAGAAGGAATGTTTTAGGATGATTATTATAATATAGTAATAGTATTTGGATGGCAGCTAGGTGGCTCAGTGGATAGAGAGCAAAGCCTGGAATTAAGAGGATATAAGTTCAAATTTGGCCTCGGACACATCTTAGATGTGTGACCCTGGACAAGTCACTTAACCCAATTTTCTTAGCCCTTGCCCTTCTGTCTTAGAGTTGTTGTTAAGACAGAAAGTAAGGGTTTTAAAAATAGTATTTATATAGCACTTAAAATCTGCAAAGTACTTTGTACCCCCCCCAAATCATGTGACCTATCATCTCTCTGTTGTTCAAGCATTATTTTCATTTTAGAGATATTGAAACATAGGCACCAAGAACTTAGAAATCTTGTCAGTCGTTTATACATTACCTTATGTATGTTATCTTATTTATTCCTTACAACAATGATGTGAGAGAGCTCTTAGAATTTGAATTAAGTCAATAAGCGCTTATTAAGCATTTTCAGTGGACAGGCTACAATGCTAAGCTCTGGGAATACAAATAAAAGCAGAAAGAAAGACAATGCCTGCCCTCAAAGAGCTTATATTTTAAGGCGGGGGGAGAATATATACAAAGAAACTAAAAAGTCAGGGATGAGTGGGGAAGGCAGAGAAGGCACTTGTTCAGTCATGGTAGAAAACAACCAGAGAGACAGGAATAGAGCATGGAGCTTGGAAAGGAATTAAGACATGGCTGACCTAAGAGTTCTCCTTAACATGGAGGTTCTAGGAAGAACAAGTGAATCAAAGAAGGAAAAAGGCAAAAGGGCAAATCATACTTCCAGTATGAAAAATCTAGAGGAGACCGTGAACCTCTAGGATGAGGAGAAAAAGTCTAATGGAAGTTAGAGAATGGATCTAAACTCAGGAGTTCTAATTTCAAGCCAAACATTCTATTTCTGACATAATTCCATGAAAAATTGCCTCACTCTTCAAGATTATAGATGGTAGGCAAAGAAATTATCTTAAAATATTTCACAAAGAAATAACTTTTGTCCTGCATGTTCTTTTCAATTTTATCCACAAACAAAAAGCTTAATCACCTTTGGTAGCGCAAAATTTAAAAACCAAGAACAGCCACTGTGATAGTACAAAATCTCTATTCTGGATTTTTAATTGGAGTTGTCTTGAGACCCAATTTCTGATGAAAAATTTTCTGATATTGTTAAATTTAAAAAGGAGGAAAACAACTAATGATATGTGAGTCAGTTGTATGGTTTCAGAAGATTGGTGTTCATATCCTGGCTCTGCTACACCTGTGTGAATTCTTTAGTTCTTAATTACTTTATGAACTAAAAGGATGGCTACATAATCTCCAAGGTCCCTTCTAGCTCCAAATCCTGTCATCCTAGATAACCTCTGGTTTCTCTTGACATTATAAAGGTATCAGTGGAACACTCTAATGTCTACTTACCATCCCTCATCCTTGCTCAGTCATAAAATTCTTGATGACATCATTTGCTCATGTTCTTCTTTGGTGTTCTTTGTTAGTTCAATGTTACCACCTGCTCATACCCACCATATGCTTCTCTATTTCTCTCTGTGTGATACTCGTCTTTAGTTCTTTTCAAGCAGAGGTATTCCAAATCTCACTGCCAAATTGCAACATAGAGAAAATGTGAATGCTAGAAAGGTGGGGCTTTTTTTTTCTTATGGAAAGCTTGTAGTTAGTAAAGGCTTTGCAATTTCCTGAAAATATTGTTACCCATTCTTGTCCTCTTTTTCAACTTTGGGCTCCTTTCAATGTCTGTTTGTTCCAGATACACGTACTGTTGGACAAGCTCTGTAGGGTGCCAACCCAAAGAATGTCAAAATATGAGCAAAAACCATTCTTCATCCACTTAGGCTTTCCCGTATGGCTAGATAAACTAAACCAAACTTTTGTTTTTTCAGTGACTACAAATCTTTTCTAGGAGATACTGCAATGTATATCCAAAATAGTAGCAAAAGGAGGAGGACCTCATCTACCAGGGGGAATCCCTCCTCAATCTGGAGTCTGAGTTGGATCTCTTCTATGACAGTGATGATATTTTTGGAGAGCAGGCTTCTCTCTGTTTTATACCTAATGTTTACTATCAGTGTACCATTGAACAGAATTATTTATGTTATATGTTTCAAGGAATTTTATATGATTTTGATGTCTTCCCATTCACTATAATAACACCCCACTCATTGCCAAACAGGAAAGCACAAAACAAGAAAAACGCTTAACATGACTCCAGTACACCAAAAGATCTATGATCTCATTGATGTGGGTATCCTTTCGAATGCCACAGAATGCAGCTCATCTAACTATACCTACCTATCCTGCATAATTATTAGCTATGTTTAAGTCTGTTGTAGCCCAACTTGAAAAAAAAAACACTTCAAAAATGGAAACATTTATCTTATATATTTATTTATTTAAACCCTTACCTTACATCTTAGAATCAATACTAAGCATAGGTTCCAAGGCAAAAGAGCGATTGGAGCTGGGCAATTGGCATTAAGTGACTTGCCCAGGATCACCCAGCTAGGAAGTGTCTAAGGTCAAATTTGAACCCAGGACTTCCTGTGTCTAGATCTGGCTCTCAGTCCATTGAGCCACTTAGCTGCCCAATACCTTTTATTTTTACATCATCAATGAAAAGTCTTTTCAAATATATCTTTTTCTTCAACAAAATGTACTTGGAAAAAATTTTTCATATACTAGGATCAGGCATTGGAAGGAAACATAAAATATCATTTAATCCAATTACTTTATTTTGTATGTGGGGAATCCAGGGCTCAAGAGAAGTGAAATGATATATACAAGGTCACTCAGGTAGCAAGTAGCAGAGCCCGGATGAAAACTCAAGTCTTCTGACTTTGCTCTTTGCACTACCCTATACCCTGCAGTTAGGTGGAAATTCTTACACTTTTGAAATGTGAATTCTTTCTTTTCTCTATTTGCAATTGCTTACAGATTTCTGTGTATTCACTCAGCACTCATCTTGGTTGTGACAGCTTTCTGACTCAGTGCAGACATTAGCTTCTTTCCACTATAAAATAAATTCAAATCTTTCAGGTCAAAGTTCAAAAGCCATTTTGTTCTTGTGAGACTCAGAATTTTTTGGAAGTACAATTCACAAACATACTTTATTCATATTTTAAAAGTCAGTTTCCTCTCTTAGAACTTAAAATGATAATACTTTTATGGTTCATTATTGATAATAATATCACCTGGACTTATAATCAGTCCAATTCAACTATAAGTAATAAATGTTTTTAATTATATTTGATTGATTGCCTAGTAGATTATAAGATTTTACCTATACATAAAACAAGAAACTTTTTATTATATATATAAGATACATATTTCTTCTTTTAGGATTTAATATGATATAATTATTATACAAAGGATTAGATTAATTTGCTTCCTTTGCCATATGGCCAGTGTTTAAATTCTTTTCTCAGTGCCTACACTGTGCCCTCATCAAGTAATTTCTGCCTCTTAAGATTTTTTTGGCACAAACCTTGAGTTTATTGTTTTTCTTTTGAGTTGCTTCGTTTCCTTGATAGGTGTTAAAAACTAGGTCTTTAAACCTTAGATTCAAATCAAAACCAGACATATATGAAATCCTATTCTACCTTTCAGTTACTATAACGTCATTCCATTGATGATTGGTATAGTATATAGGGTGTGCAGAGAAGACTAGCTTCCCTGGTGTGAAGACTTGCCAAACCCCTTTCAGGGCTTCTCATCCAATATCTTTTCTATTTTCCTGTCACTTAGTTCTCACCTGTGGCTTCAAGAAACTGTAGCATGCATGGCAACCATACCCTGTTAAAACTGTCTCATGGCAGGTTGACTAAACCAGGTTGAGGGTAACCAATGATCTCACTCAAGCCTGCTTCAGTGATTTGGGGGATGTCTTCTTCAAGTGAAGACTTTCCCTGGCGTAATGAGCAGATAAGAACAGTTTGTTCCAACAACCATGAGAGCACCAAGTGATATGGAATGCTTAGAACTTGGTCAGACACCAAAGAAGCCAAGGTCATCCAGTGCGTTCTGGGCAATCACAAATCATACTGACTTTTGTCTTACCACTAGACCTTGATGATTCTGGAAGAGAGAGTGAGGCTAATGACTTTGTGCAACTCTGCCTCACTTAAATCCAACTTACCTGCAATTCAAGGCTTCACCACATTATATCATTGGTCCTCTTTGAAAACAAAGGATACACAACAACTATATGGATGAGTCTGAAGTCCTGGATTCAATTCTGTACTTGTTTGATTCTGTACCTTAAAACTTTCTTTCTTTCTTTCTTTTGGGGGATGAGGGGGAAACTTTTTTTTAGTAAGCTTTTATTGATACCCTTTTTTTTTTTTGCATCACCATCATTTCCCACAATACCCTTCTCCCTCCCTATCCCAAACAGCTACCCCATGTAAAAAATACTATTTGTAAAGGGGGAAAAAAGGAAACAAGAGGGAAAAATGAATACAGTTGATCAATAAATTTGAAATTTTGTTCAGTGTGCCACACTTGTGGACCTGTTAGTTCTGTAGAAGGGTGGTACATAAATGTCTTTTCATATCTCTTTGAGACAGGCTTTGACTTTGTAATTTTGCAACATTCACTTTTGTGTATGTTCTTTATAGTCATTGTGTACAATGTTTGGTTGCCTCTTCTTACTTCACCCTGTATCAGTTCATGTTGTTTGTCCTTCCTTTTCAAAGAGGACCAGTGGCATTGCAGGGTGATGCCTTGACTTGCAGAGAAGTTGGATTTAAGGGAGGTAGAGTTGCACAGAGTCATCAATCTCACTCTTTCTTCCAGAAACATCAACATCTGATGGCAAAATAAAAGTCAGGGTGACTGCTGATGGCCCAGGATGCACTGTATGATCTTGGCTTCTTTGATGTCTGACTAAACTCCAAGCTCTCCACAGCAGCTGCTTGCTTTAGCTACTTCCATAGCTATTGGAACAAATGATTCTCATCTGCCCATTCCACCAGGGCAAGCCTTTACATGATTGGGGAAGACATCCCCCTGAGTCACTGAAGGATTTGAGGCCTGTTGGTTACCCTCAGCCTGGTTTAGCCCACCTCCAGAGACAGTTTTTACAGGGCATGGTTGCCATGAATGCTGCAGTTTCTTGGAGTCACAGGTGAGAGTTGGGTGAGAGGTGAACACCAAAGGTGAATGAGCAGCCCTGCAAAGGACCTGATAAATCCTCCTACAAGGGTGCTAGTCCTCCCTGAACACCCCATACATCCCAGTATCAGTACATAGAGACCTTTCCAAACTTCTCTGAATTTATCAAATTCATCATTTTTTACAATACAGTAATATTTCATTACATTCATCTGCCACAATTTGTTTAACCATCCTCCTATAAATGGGTATCTCCTTTGTTTCCAGTTCTTTGATATCATAAAAAAAGTGCTGCTGTAAATATTTTGGAGCATGTAGGGACTTTTCTTATACTGCTTGAGGTATAAACTAATAATAGCATCCCTATGTCAAAGGATATGTATATTGTAACTTACTTTACTTGCATAATTCCAAATTGTTTTTTAAAATGATTCTGCCAATTCACAACTCTATCAACAGTGTCCCAGTGTGCATCTGTCTCAAACTGTCAGCAAACATTATATGCAATGGGGATAGATTAGAATTCTTCCCAATAAGATCTAGGTTGAAACAAGGATCACCACTACTAGAAATGCTAGCTATAGCAATAAGAGAAGAGGAAATTGAAGGAATTCAAATAAGCAATGAGAAAATAAGGCAATTGCTCTTTGCAGATGACATGATGGTACACTTAGAGTATCCTAGAGAATCAAAACAATTAACAACTTAGCAGAGTTGCAGTATATAAAATAAACTCACATAAATTATCAGTATTTCTCTTTACTAGCAATAAAATAACTTGAGACAATGTAAAATACCTGGGAGTCCACCTATATGATCACACCTACAAAACAAAAAAATATTTATATAAAGTCAGATCTAAACAACTGGAAAAACCTTAATTGATCATGGGTAGTCCAAGAAATATAACAAAAATAACAATTCTTCCCAAATTAATTTACTTATTCAGTGCCATGTGAATCAAATTAACCAAAAATTGTTTCATAGAGCTAGAAAAAGCAATAATAAAATTCATCTGGAAGAACAAAAAGCCAAGAATACTAAGGAATTTAATGAAAAAAATATATGAAGAAAAGTGACTTAGCTAACTGAATCTCAAACTGTATTATAAAGTGGCAACCATCAAAAAAATTGATACTAAGTAAGAAATAGAGTAGTGTATCAATGGAATAGATTAGGCACTCAATACGCAGTAGTAAATGACCATAGTTAAATCTAGAGTTTTGATAAACCCACAGAACCAAGCTTTTGAAAGCAGTTCAACCAAAATTGCTGGGAAAACTAAAAAACAGTATGATAGAAACTAGGCACAGACTAACACCTATAAAAATAAAAGAAAGACGACTGTAAAATTAGGCAATGAAGTGATTATTGGTTTAAACTGATTTTAGATACTCTGCTTGCTGTGCTTGCAAAGTATCTTTAGTTTATATCAGTGAAGTGAAGCTCATCTGTGAAGTTCTCTTCAGGGCCAGGTGCAAGGACGTTAAAGAGACTCTTGTTATAAAAAAAAAAATATTTATTGAAATATATAAGGATAAAAAGGATTTCTAATTCTAAGGGATTCTAACTCCACCCAGATAAAACTCCCTGGTTCTGCAAGGAACTGCTTCTCCTGTGTTTCACAGGCTACACCAATTCTCCCTGATCTGACTAACCCAAATTTTTACCATTCTAAATAAACTAACAATATTATAATTCTTAAATTCACCAAAAATAACAAAGGCTAGCTGGTTGAGTCTCAACAAGAATCAAGTTAGGACTCTGAGTCCAAACAAAAGACCAGATCTTTCTTTGGTCTTCTCAGAGTTCAACAATCTATAAAAACAGTAATTGATAGTCAATAGTGTTTCCCAAGTTTGTTAAAGAAAACACTGTCTTTCCCTCAGACAGTGAGTGAGAGAGGCAAAGATGTTACCTCCTCCAGCCGTGAGAGAGAGAGTCCCTGAGAGTGACTCTGCCAACTGCCAGAGACCAACTGCCACTGCCACACTCAGAAAGAGTAACTCTCACAGAAAAATGGTTACAACTATCAACATTTGAAATTGACATCAGCTCTGCTTCAAACTCCAATTCTTCCTCAAACCAGCTTTTCTACTTCTTATCTCTAAACTAATATAACAATACCCAATTTCTAATATCATCCTTATACACCTCATAGCATATGCCAATGTAAAGTCAAAATGGATACTTGATTTAGAAAGAAAGTATAAAACCATAAACAAATTAGAGAAGCATAGAAGCATAGTTTACCCATCATATCTATGGATAAGGGAAGAGTTTGTGTTGAAACAAGGCATTGAGAGCATTATGATATATAAAACAGATAACTTTGATTGCACTGAATTAAAAACTTTTTGCACAAACAAAACTAATGCAACCAAGATTGAAAGGAAGACAACAAACTGGGTGAAATTTTTTTAAAGCAAGTGTCTCTGACATAGGCCTTGTTTCTCAAATATTTAGAAAACTGAGTCAAATTTGTATGAATACAAGGCATTCTCCAATTGACAACTGGTTAAAGGATATGAACAGCTAATTCCCAGTTGAAGAAATTAAAACTATCTTTAGTCATGTTAAAAAATTCTCCAACACTCTATTAATTACAGAAAAGAAAATTAAAATAACTCTGAGGTACTACCACCTCACACCTATCAGATTGGCTAATACGACTAAAAGGCTAATGATAAATGTGGGAGAGGATGTAAAAAAATTGGGACATTAATACCTGTTGGTAGAACTGTAAACTGATCCAATCATTCTGGAGAATAATTTGGAATGATACCCAAAGTGCCATCAAACTGCATACTTTTTGACCCAGCACTACCACTAAAAGGTCTGTATCCTAAAGAGATCAAAGGTAGGGGAAAGGACCTACTTTTATAAAAATATTTTTAGCAGTTCTTTTTGTGGTGGGAAAGAACTAGAAATTGAAGGGATACCCATCAATTGGAGATTGGCTTAACAAGTTGTGATTTATGATTCTAATGGGATACTATTGTACCATAGGAAATTATAAACAAAATTATTCCAAAAAAACTTTGAAAGACTTACATGAAGTGATGCTAAGTGTGGTGAGCAGAACCAGGAGAACATTATACATAATAATAGCAATAAAATATGATGATCAACTCTGGATGACTTAAGCATTATTAGCAATGCAAGGATCCAAGATAATTCCAAGGAACTCATAACAAAAAAAAAAAAAAAAAGGCTATCCATTTTACAGAAGAACTAGTGGAATCTTAATGCAGATTGAAGTATGCCATTTTTCACTTTATTTTCTCCATGAATTTTTCTCTACTGTAAGTGATATGTGTGTTGTTTCACAACATGAATTTGGAAATACATATTGTATAATAATATATGTGCAATCTATATCATATACTTGCCATCTTAGGGAGAGGGGAGGAAGAGAGAGAACATGGATTGCAAAATGTCAGAAAATGAATTTTGAAAATTGTATCAACATGTAATCTGGAAAAAAGTTAATTAAAAAAGCAAATTAACAGTGCACCAGTGTACCTATATTCCTGCGTCCTTTCCAATATTGACTATTGCCATTTTTTGGACATCTTTGCCAATTTGCAGGGTGAAAGATGAAAGTTATTTAATATGTTTGTTACTCATTGACTTTCTAATTTTTACAATGTTTATTCTGTTTATTAATCCACTTTTTCTACTTCATTAATGTGTATGCAAAGGAATATAGTTTTCCCTTGATGACTGTTTTTAGCTGTATCCTGGAAATTTGGTATGGTATTTCATCATTATTTTCTTTCACACAGAAATTGATTATTTTTATAATTTGTTCTTTGACCCTCTTCTTATTTATTCTTTATTTTGGTCTGTTCTGCTATTGTTTGGCCAAGCTGTGTTGTGGCACAGAGTGATACCACTGCTCTCATCTGAGTACTCAGAACTCTAAAACTCTAAGAGAGGTTAAGGTTTAGAATTAAGTTCTGTTTCAAGCTCACATATTGACTTCTGTATCCTTACTTGTGCCTGATTGGGAGTGGGTGGATCGTTCTGAGTGAGTGCCTTAGGGGTTAAGGATTCTTCTCTTACTTTATTGGGTCTTTTACCTTGTTTGGATTTTTCATGCCCTTAACTTTGAAAACATAGGAAATTGCTTTATCTCTTGCATGTAATTCCTATCTTGAATATATTTGAGAGTTTGTAAGGACTGGAAAAAATATATAGTCATCCATCTTATTGGTCATGTGATTAAAAAATCCTGAAATTTCCTTTCTTTGAGGGAAAAGAATAACAAATAAATAGAGATGGTTTGCTTTGAGAAATCTTAATTCTGCTTCTACCTTAAAGGGATACCTGATAGAATCTTAGAGTTATGTAGTTATGTGTTGACCTATAGTTCAACTTGCCTTCTCTTATACTTGGAAAATTCCTTGGTTATCTTTTTGGGGTCTATACTCAGGAATATAGTTCTTGAGTCATAATTAAACAGTTAAGATTAGGTAAATGGAAACCCTAGCTTGAAGCAAATGTATGGTTACCAGGCTGGCAAACTGTCCCTTAAATTTTTTTAAAGCTATCTTTTATTTTAATATTGAGGTCTTCTATTCACAAACTAAGCATTTTCGGCTTCTACATGGATTCTTTGCTAATTTAAAAGTTCAAAATATCTGTTTTCTTCTGTTTAAGTTTTCCCTCCATTGCTACAGATTGCAACCTGTTTATAACTTAGCATATAATTCACTGAATCATGGTGGACCTCCCTAACCCCGCCGCACCTCAGCCCAAAATCCTCATCTTTCCAAGCATTTAAACTTACAAACTCAAGAGTCATCTTTGACTCTTTTTTTTATCCGTTGTTGTTTTTGTTGTTGTTTAGTTATATCTAACTCTAAATGACCCCACAGATCTATCCATGAGATTTTGTTAGCAAGAATACCAAAGTGACTTGCCACTGAGCCACAGCTAATACCTCTTTTTCCATTACCGCTTACTTAATCCAATCAGTAGCAGCCAAGTCTTTTCAATTCTATCTTCACAATACTAACTCATTTGTCTATCACACTAGATCTATTCATCATCATTTTTCCCTGTAACTATTGAAGTAGCTCCCCAAGTAGACTCCCCTCAGATCTATCCACCACATAACTGCTGCATTGATATTTTGGCTTTGTTACTATCTTGCTCAAGAAGCTTGATTTGCTCCTGCTGCCTCTATGATATAATAAAACTCATATAAGGTACTTAAATCCCTTCAAAATCTGGCTCCATCCTATCCTTCCAGGTTTATTTTCCTTTATTGCCCCCTTCACCTACTTAATGTCGTAACTAAAAGAGCCTATTTACTGGTCCTTGAACTTGGCAACCTGAAAACTTCTCCCCCTCTTATCTCTGAGTCTATCCAAGGTTCAGCTCAAATGCCCTGACCTAGAGGAGCCATTTTCTTAAAGATTCTCCCCTTCCATAATTGCTTTTGTATTTACTTTGTACATATTTTAAATTTATTTCTTTATGCATATACTTGTTTCCCTGCAATAGAATATAAGCTCCTCAAGAGCTTGAAGTATTGTCATTTTTTTTTTCTTTGTATCCCAGGGACCTTCAATAGTACCTTGAACAGAGTAGGCACTTAATATATGTTTATTACATTCAACTTAATCATCTGTTGACCAGCTTTCTGTTAAGGAGCTTCTCTAAACTTAGCTTGGCTCTCCCTCAAATTACAGTTCAGTGCTCTTGCCATCTCCACTTTTCTAGCCGGGTAGGTGTATATTCGAATGACATAACCTTCGAGAATTAATAGTTAATTCCATATCTTGATGAGGAAACAGAGTAGGGCTTCAGTAGAAGATGACTTTTGTAAGCCACTAGAAAAATACATGACTTATGACCAAACACCCATTTTTTTATAGATTTGCTCTAACATACTCTCATATATATAGAATGTAGACTACCCTGATCATTTCCCTATTATTGTCCTGCCCCCTAATTACCTTACTATTCCCTTCCCAATTACCTTATTATTAACCACCTCATATTTGTTTGCATCTCACCTTTATACTTATTCTACACTCTTATTTATCTGCTTCTATACACTTCTCTTTTCTGCTAGAATATAAGGTCATCGTGGTGGACTTAACCACCATCACCCCCAAAAAACCATCATCTTTTCAAGCACCTAAACTTAAGGATTATTTAATTCTTTGTACGGAGAGAGCCAAGTACAGTACCTGGTTTATACTAGGTACTTAATAAATGCTTGTTAGTTGATTATTAGAATTTTCTTTATTACTTACTTATAGTGAAACCACATACATAAGGAATGTTTTTCAATCTTTTGTCAGAGTACTCATAAAACATTCTTGAATTTCCAACCAGCCATGTAGATAAATCAAAGTGTTCAGTTACTTGCCATCCACACTTGTCTTCCTAAGACTGGTAGCAGATGTTGAAATTCAAGTGGTGGGGAGGTGTGGGGAATGAGAAATGGGAAATGATGGTTAGTGACATTAAGTCACATCTTTCCCAGAAGAAAACTTTTAAAAGAGACAATTTGGCCTGTCTCGTATGTTGAACAATTAGTACTTAACCCGTGATAATATAGAAATCTGAAATTGGGAGGAGAAATTGGAGGAGGTATAAGCGAAAGGATCCCATTGTTGCTGTGTTTCTGTTTGTTGGTTGGTTTTTAGAAGTTTTTATTCCATTTCCATAGTTCTTAGTAATCCAGATTACTTTGGCATGCTTCCTGTTTCTATCACCTTATCCCCCTCATCCTTTCTTATAAGTTTCTAATTTCTTCATTCTTTATTCTATTCTTCACTAATATTAGTAGTTAGCAGAAAGAGAATGTAGAAAACAGTGTTGGTGGACTAGAAGTGGAGTGGGGAGCAGGTGGCAGAATATTATGTAACCACTGTGTACCCAACTTGTTGCCTCTCACATATCATTTCTTTCATCAGGATTTCATAAATTTAATTTCTTTTGAGTAACAAACAACTCCTTAGTCAGGTTTAGGGAGAGGGTCAAAGAAAAGATTAACTTTGGGTAATTTTTTATCCTAAAGGTTTTTAAGGATCAAGTGTACCCTCTTCTATATTTATTTTTAGGTTCCTATCATTAAATTATGCCATGTATTTTTCAGGTCCTTACCTTGACCTATATATGGGAGCAGGGCACTCCAGTACTGTGAAGCCTTGAAAGGATATATCTTGAAAGATAGCTGTAATCATGTCATTAATTGGCATTTCTTTTAGTATAACAGTGGTACTGATGTGGAAAAATGTGTCGTTTCCCATGACACCCTTGTATAAAATGCCATTTCCTCAGAAACAACCAAAAATACCAGTGTTGATTTTTCCTGTGCTCAGGAAAAGCAGTTGAGGTTCCCGCAGTGTGCTGTATGGAAAGAGCTTCAGAAACATGATGTCATCCTAATTTGCACTGCCAGGGGATGAGCTCATCGGGGAGGGACCTTGCAGAGTTACAGCTGTGCCAATTCATCACTTGCTATGGTTTACATCCTCCAAGCTCCTCTCTCCCTTGCCACCCCCTCCACCCGCCCACCGCCTGCCTGAGCTGAACAAGAGACACTGCATTATGAATTATTTAAAACCTAAAGCAAACTCCTGCAAAATATAACTAAGCATCAGTCAGAAGGCACAAAAGGAGTGAACTATGAATTTTGGTTGCTTTGTATTGTTAAAACAGTTACATAGCTGCTGTTCTCAAAGATACCGGCTGATTTCTACCTCTTCTTTTTTACTCACCTCCTTTGTCTGAAATTGTCACTTTTCCCCATACCTATTTTTAAGCAACAACATGCTCTTCAGTTTATATTTGCTTACTGCTTAGATTATATATGTGTTCATTATAACAATTGAAAATTTGAACTTGAGCAGTATAATGGGCAATGAAGCAACACACTCATGTTCCTTCGTACCCTGTGAGCTTATAAGATGCATTATGTATATCTATTTGTATTCCATAGACTTCAGATCTAAAGATACCTTTAGGGATCTTCTAACCCAAAACCCTTAATTTCTCAGTTGAAGAAACTAAGAACCAGAGAAATGAAGTGAGGTCATACATTAGGTAGCAAAGCTGGAATTTCAACCAAGACCTTCTGACTCCATAGTCACTCTGGTATTCACCTTATCATGTAGCCTCCATACTTCCAGCTTTTAACTGATAGAATTTACAGGTGAATTCTGTGACTCATGTATTCTATTGATGTTTTTATCTTTACAGTTGGATTTTTAAGAAGAAATAATTTCTGAATTCTATAGATATTTTCTTCTGTCTAAATAAAACAAAAGTTTCCATTTGGGGATCATGAGACTCAGTTTCCCATGAGCCTACAGGAATTTTATAGTTCTTTCCCAAGGATTTGCACAAAATTTACATGAAAATTCTGGATCACAAAATAATGATTAATTAGCATGGATTAAATCAAAACCTTAACAGTTTAAACTAAGGTATTTCTGAAAAACTGCTATATTACTATTCCCCAGATGTTTTCTGCATCCCTAACGATGGTCAAAGAAATATGAAGCTAGTATTTTAAAAACAGAATACAAACAGAGCCGTTTCCTTCTGGCTCTGAGGTGGATTAATAATGTTACATTGAACTGTTTGACAGAGACAAAAGTTTAAAGTCATCATCATCACGGTCTTACTTACACTTACTTGGAAAGGTTCATTGCCAAACTGACCAGAAGTTACTGAAGCTTTTAGACCCATCAATTCACAAAGATCATCTACAGAGTCAGAAGAGGGTTGTGATCCAAATCAGTGGAAGGAAGACCCACTTTGATTAAATCATAAATCCTTAAAATATTTTTTTCTATTAGATTTTTAAAAATTTTTTACATGATTCCATGATTCATGATTTCTCTCTCCTCTCATCCCTCCTCCCCTTCTGGAGGTGACAAGCAATTCCACTGGGTTATACATACATACATACATACATACATACATACATACATACATATAATCACTCAAACCCATTTCCATATTATTCATTTTTGTAAAACAGTAATCCTTTTTAACCAAAACCCCAAATCACATACCCATGTAAACAAGTGATAAATCATATGTTTTCTGGATTTCTACTCCCGAAGTTCTTTCTCTAGATGTGGATACCATTCTTTCTCATAAATTCCACAAAATTATCCTGGATCATTGCATTGTTATTAGTAGCAAAGTTAATTACCTTTGATTGCCCCAGTGTTATAGTTTCTGTGTATAATGTTCTCCTGGTTCTGCTTATTTCACTCTGCATCAGTTCATGTAGGTCCTTCCAGTTCTTATAGGAATCTATCAGTTCATCATTCCTTATAGCATAATAGTATTCTATCACCATCATATACCACAATTTGTTCGGCCATTTCCCCAACCAAGGGACATCCCTTCATTTTCCAATTTTTTACTACCACAAAGAACACAACTATAAATATTTTTGTACAAACAGATTTTTTTTATCACTTTGGGATATAAACCCAGCAGTCATATTGCTGTATCAAAGGGCATGCATTCTTTTAAAGCCCTTTGAGCATAGTTCCAAATTGCCAGAATAGTTAGATCAATTCACAACTCTACCAGCAATGCATTAGTGTCCCAACTTTGCCACATCCCCTACAACATTTATTATTTGCCTTTACTGTCATATTGGCCAATCTGCTAGATGTGAGGTGGTACCTCAGCATTGTTTAATCCTTAAAATATTGAAGAACAAAAAGATATGGATAATGACTCACTCAGGGTATATATAAAAACAAAGATGAACTATAATGTGTACCAGCACAAAATGGTTGTGGATGTTTGAAATAAAAGAGGCAGTATGGTGTGTAGGTAAGAATGCTGGACTTGGAGTCAGAAGAACCTGAGATCAAACCTGCCCCTGACATTGATTAGCTCAGTAACCGTGGGAAAGTCAGTTCCCTCTTCTCAACAAAAGTGATATGAATTCATGTGAAAAAAAAACAAAAACAGTGAGTATGAAGAATATAGAGAAGTACAGGAAGTTATAGAAACTGATCTGAGCCAGAAAAACAACATATACAATGACAACTAAAAAAACCCAATTTTTAAAAACTGTATATTTTGCTATGATAATGATCCAAAGGAAGATCCCTAAGGAAGAGAGGAAAAAGTGTAGTTCCCTTATTTCTTTTCAGAGCTGGAGACTCATAGCTGTAGAGTATAGCAAATATTGTCAAATTTGGTTGATCTATTAATCAGTTTTGTTGCATTATTTTTTATTTCCTTCTTTTTAATTTTTGTCTCAGAAATTGTCTCTCTAGGGAAGGGAAAAGGAGGGATGTATTTAGAATTGAGAGTGATATAAAAAATAAAAAGTGATATAAAAAATAAAAGAAATCAAAGCTTTCAATAATTATATAAAAAATGTCAAAATCTTTCTTGATTAAAGAAATGCAAATCAAAACAAATCTCAGCTACCACTTCAGACCTATCAGAATGACCAATATGACAGTAAAGGAAAGTGATAGATGTTGGAGGGGGTGTGGCAAAATTGGAACATTAATCTGTTGCTGGTGGAGTGTGAACTAATTCACCCATTTTGGAGGGCAATTTTGAACTATGCCCAATGGGCTATACTCTGATCCTGTAATACCACTACTAGGTCTGTATCCCAAAAAGATCATAAAAAGAGAGGAAGGGCTTATACAAAAATATTTATGGCAGCTTTTTTTGGTGATGTCAAATAATTGAAAATTATGAGGATGTCTGTCAACTGGGGAATGACTAAACAAATGATGGTGTATGATGATGATAGAATACTATTGTGCTATAAGAAATGATGAACAGGAAAAGCTGGAAAGACTTACATGAACTTGTGCAGCGTGAAATAAGCAGAACCGGAAGAGCTTGTACATAGTAACAGCAATATTGCATGACGATTAACCGTGAAGGCCTTAGATACTCTCAGCAATGCCATGATTCAGGACAATTCTGAAGGACTTTTGCTGAAGAACGCTATTCATCTCCAGAGAAAGAACTGTTAGAGACAGAAGGAATGCAAGTCAAAGCATATTATTTCTTACATTTGTTTACTTATGTTTTTATTTGAGGATTTTGGTTTTATATGAGTATTCTCTTAAAACCATGACCAATATGGAAGTGTTTTGTATGATAATACATGTATAACCCAGATCAAATTGCTTATCATCTCTGAGAGGAGGTAGAGAAGGGAGGGAAAAAAAGAATTTGGATCTTATGATGTTGGAAAACATATGTTAAAAACTGATATTACATGTAATTGGGGAAAATAGCATCTTTATTTTTTTCATTTAATATTTTTATTTTTTTAGAAAAGTTAACATGGTTACATGATTCATGCTCTTACTTTCTCCTTCACCCCCTGCCACACACACCCCCCCATAACCGATGCGCATTTCCACTGGTTTTAACATGTATCATTGATCAAGACCTATTTCCAAATTGTTGATAGTTGCATTGGAGTGGTAGTTTCGAGTCTACATCCCCAATCATGTCCGCCTCAACCCATGTGTTCCAGCAGTTGCATTTCTTCTGTGTTTCCACTCCTGCATTTTTTCCTCTGAATGTGGGAAGTGTTCTTTACCCTAAGTTCCTTAGAACTATCCTGGTCATTGCATTGCTGCTAGTACAGAAGTCCATTACATTCTATTTTACCACAATGTATCAGTCTCTGTGTACAATGTTCTACTGGCTCTGCTCCTTTCACTCTGCATCAATTGCTGGAGGTCTTTCCAGTTCACATGGAATTCCTCCAGTTTATTATTCCTTTGAGCACAATAGTATTCCATTACCAGCATATACCACAATTTTTTCAGCCATTCCCCAATTGAAGGACATACCCTCATTTTCCAGTTTTTTGCCACCACAAAAAGCATGGCTATAAATATCTTTGTACAAGTCTGTTTATCTATGATCTCTTTGGGGTACAACCCCAACAATGGTATGGCTGGATCAAAGGGCAGGCATTCTTTTATAGCCCTTTGAGCATAGTTCCATATTGCCAGCCAGAATGGTTGGATCAGTTCACAACTCCACCAGCAATGCATTAATGTTCCAATTTGGCCACATCCCCTCCAGCATTCATTACTCTCCCCTTCTTTCATTTTAGCCACTCTGCTAGGTGTGAGATGATACCTCAGAGTTGTTTTGATTTGCATTTCTCTAATTATTAGAGATTTAGAACACTTTCTCATGTGCTTATTGATAGTTTTGATTTCTTTATGTGAAAATTGCCTATTCATGTCCCTTGCCCTTTTATCAATTGGGGAATGGCTTGATTTTTTATACAATTGATTTAATTCCTTGTATATTTGAGTAATTAGACCCCTGTCAGAGTTTTTTGTTATAAAGATTTTTCCCAATTTGTTGTTTCCCTTCTGAATTTGGTTGCATTGTTTTTGTTTGTTTGTACAAAAGCTTTTTAATTTAATATAATCAAAATTATTTATTTTACATTTTGTAATTTTCTCTAACTCTTGCTTGGTTTTAAAATCTTTCCTTTCCCAGAGATCTGACAGGTATACTATTCTGTGTTTACTTGATTCAGGGGCAAGAGAACCAGGCCTAAAGATGGGAGATCCTGGGTTCAAATCTGGCCTCAGACAGTACCATTACCCTGAGCAAGTCACTTAACCCCAATTGCCTAGCCCTTACCTCCCTTTTGCCCTTTTGCCCTTAGTATTAATTCTAAGACAGAAGGTAAGGATTTTTAAAACCAAACATATTTTTAAAGATACCAATAAGACTTAAAAATAATATTGATTATTTATTCTAAAATATTATCTGGGTTCAAAAACAGGCTCCGTCTACAACTTTCAGAGCCTACCTTCTTCCCCTCTCTTAAAAACCGGGACATTTGCCCATTTTCCATTTTCCACAGTTTCTATAATTTCATTATCAATAGTTGTGCAGTCATATCAATAACTACTTTCACTGCTAAAAAGTTTAATTTGTCCAGCCTAGGAAACCTGAACTCATTTAGAATTCTTAGGAGCTCTTTTATTATCTCCTCATTTATCTTTACCATCTTTTACCATCCCCTCTTAACCATGTTTGTTGTCTAAATATCATTCTCCTTGAACAAAGAAGACAGAAATAAAATTGCAGTTAAACAGTTTAGTTTTTTCTCAGTTTATATCATCTATCCCCAGGCTTGTGGCCTACCACTTCCTTACTCTGTTTGCCTTCAACAAAGCTTAATTAAGATGACTATTTTTGTCTTTTTTTTTTTTTTTGCTAGCCTAAGTTTCATTTGGGACCTTAACTTTCTCAACCCTTTGTTTTTACATCTATTCTTGTATGTTCTCCTTGATCAATTTAATGGCTTTCCTTCTGTCCTTTAGATAGGTTCTTCTTAAACTCTGATCACATCAGAGAGATATAGGAGCCAAAGATAGTATTCTTTCAAGATTTATGCTAGTTCCACTTTACTAACCAAGTTAGTCTAGAGGAGTAGTGGCTCCCCTTTTTGCCTCTTCATCAAGACAGTGGGGAATTCTATCAGTTGTGAAATGTTGCTGGTTTATGGATGATAACCCCACCAAGTAGTTTGTGTGGATATTAGATGGACTATGTGGTACACTACACCAGACTTGAACTTGTTAGCTTACTAATTCTTGAACTAGGTTTTAAGGCACGTGAAGTGTATGTTCTGATATTTCCTCATAAATTCATGGAAATGCAAAGCCTTATTAATTAAGCAATTAGCTCTGAGTTGCCCTTTGTAAATAAATTACGGAAACCTCTTCAAATTCATACTTTTTCCCTCTTTCCCCTCATCTTCCTTCTCCCTCCAGTCTTGAAGACTCAAATAGGTATGGATTCTATGGTTCATAAACAGTGTAAAAAACAACATGAAGATATATTTAAATATTTCACTATTATATTGCAACAAGAAAGCGCAAAGCTAGACTAATCTTTAAATTGCAACTGCTGACTCATTCCAACACAATACTCTCAGAGGAGTGGTCAAAGTCTTAAAGGAAGTTTCTTTAGGATATTTTCTCCACAGAGTAAGCTAAATTCAAATCTCTCAAGACATGTCTCTTAACACTGTTTCTCCTTGACAGGTATCTCATTCAGTTTCTCTGTACTCAGTGTCTCTCTAATCATGACAGTTGAATTCTCCAAATGATAGTTAAATTGCCCCTGCTCACCTAGAGTCTGTTCCCTCTAAAAGATAGAATAACAATGTTCACAGTGTCTCTAGCAAAAAATAAAAGTATATATATGCAGAACTATTGATGTTAACCTTAAATTCTGCTATACTATTGTTAGTGATTACTTGAAAAATCAATAAAAGATCAGCAACTCCATGAGGCAGGAGCCAGGGTGGTGACCACAGTGGGGTTGGTGATGACCACAACTACCAAGAAAAGTCCTTTGCCTCTCAAGCCTTTCCCCTTCCCCCTAGGAGTAAAAGTGGTGTCCTGCAGTCACCCAAGCCAGCAGGGCAAAGAGGAGACTTCACCATCAAGTCCCTGAGGTAAATGTGGATTCCAGTTTTTGCAGAAAATTGAGGATCAAGTGACATAATGGCAGTTCTAAAACCTAAATTTCACCTGTATCTTTCCCTCTCCCCTCTTCTAGAGAGCTATTATGACAATGACTCTAAAAGGAAAAAAAAAAAAGGAACAAGGGGGGAAATGAGCAAAATGACCAATACAACAAAAATTGACATCTTGTACAGTTTGAGGTCTTTCCTGAATTTTCTGACCCCAGATTCAGTATGACCTTCAACAAGAAAGTGAATTTCGGGGCAGCTGGGTAGCTCAGTGGAGTGAGAGTCAGGCCTAGAGACAGGAGGTCCTAGGTTCAAACCCGGCCTCAGCCACTTCCCAGCTGTGTGACCCTGGGCAAGTCACTTGACCCCCATTGCCCACCCTTACCAATCTTCCACCTATGAGACAATACACCGAAGTACAAGGGTTTAAAAAAAAAAACAAAAACAAAAAACAAGAAAGTGAATTTCATCAGGGAAATTGATCTTTTTCTAATCTTCATTAATGCGGTCTTGATACTTATAAGGATTTTTCCCACATAGTAAAAGTAAATAGCTGCTGTTTGGTTAGACTGCAGCATGCAGAAATGGAGACTAATGTTTTATAAGATTGGAAAAATAGACTGAAACCCAGTTTTAAAAGCCTTTAAATGCCAAATACAGTCATTTGTATTTGAATATAGAATTAATAAGGAGTCACTAGAGTTTATTGAATTTGGAAGTGGCATAATCAGTCTGTGCTTTATTTAGGAAGATGACACTGGAAGCTTTGTCATATGGAGAATAAATTGTAGAGGAGACATACTGAAAACCGAGAACCCAATTAGGAGATCTTGTAATAGTCCAAATAGTAGAGGACCTACATTAGAGTGGTGGCCTTCTGAATGGGTTGGATGCCATCTGAAGAAGACTGAAGAGTAGGTTTAGAGTTTCTGAATCTAAGTCATTGAGAGAAATAGGGAAGATCCAAAGAGATGGCTTGGGGAAGAAAAAGATAAGTCTGCTTTGGGCATGTTGAGTTTGGATATAGTTTTAAATATTCAATAGGTAGTTGGTAGGGTGGGCCTGAAGTTCAGTTAAGAGTCAGAGATTGTATGTGTATTTTGGGGAGTCATCTGGCAGCTGATAAGGCTACAAGCATTGGATGAGAAAAAAGGACCAAGGACAATTTAAGGATATACCCATAGTAAGGAGGCATAGTAGGGATGATGATACAGCAAAAGAGTCTTAGAAGGAATCATTAGACAGTAATTCAGTCAACATACAGGTGCACCAAGCACTAAAGATACAAAAAAGTGGCAAAAGACAATCTGTCCTCAAGGAGCTCACAGTCTAATGGGGAAGACAACAGAAATATATAGAAAAAAAAGCTATATATGGAAAAAATAGGAAATAATTAACAGAGAAAAGGTAGTAGAAATTAAGAGGGATTTTTGGCACAGTAGTATCAAGCTCAAATAGAAAGGGAAGGGGCATTAAAGTGTCCATAAATATCCCTGAAGGCAGCAGATTGCCTTAGAAAACTGCATAGTAGTATTATTTGTGATTTATTATATTTTTATTTGTTTTGCTAAATATTTCCCAATTATATTTTAATCTGGTATGTGCCTGACTTTTGCTTGTCTGCTGAAGATAGGGTTTTATTTAGGACTAAGCATCTAAAAATAGGTAGGAGAATCAAGAGCTGGCAGCAGTGTCACTAAAACCCATAGAGAGGAGATTATGCACGAGATGACGGGGTGGTCAACAGTGTTGAATGCTACTCTAAGGTTAAGGAAATGGACAGTGGAGAAAAGTTTACCAAATCTTTTAATTAAGAGATCACTGGTTCAAAACATAAAACATAATCATTTGATTGATAACAAAAGCAAGTTGGCAGAAGTTGAGAAGTGAGTCAGAGGAGTTGAACCATCTTTTTCTAAGAGTTTGATTGTGAAAGGGAAAAAGGATATAGGAAAACCTGAGAGGATGATGATATCAAGTAAGGGTTTTAAGACTGCTAGAGTTTGGGGTTAACAAAAGGCAAGAAAAGAAATTATTTTGGGTCAATCTGCTGGAACAGATTTAGGATCAAAGGTATGAGTAGAAGGAGCACCAGTAAAAGGGGGAGAAGGCCCCACCTCTTCATTAGTAAGTGGGTAATGATGTTAAATGATTTTGAAACGTAGAGAAGAAAAAACTCACTTTCAGTATCTTTAAATTTCTTAGTAAAGAATGAGTAGTAATCATCCCTTAAATGGGTGATGGGAGATTTGAGAAAAGATTTGGAACAGTGTCTGGGAATGTGATAAAGTATCGATTAGAGGGGCAGAAAAGTAGCTCAGTGGATAGAGGCCCAGGAGGTCCTGGGATCAAATTTTGCCTCAGACACTTCCTAGTTGTGTAACCATGGACTAGTCACTTAACCCCAGTTGCCTAGCCCTTACCACTCTTCTACCTTAAAACTGATTCTTAGTATTAATTCTAAAACACACAGTAAGGGTTTAAAAAAATCAATTAGGGAGCAATTAAATAATGCCTTGCCCAGTTAATATTAGATTATGAATTTATACTGGACTCATAGTTTTTGTAATTATAATTTTCTTCAGAATTTAACAAATTAAATGAGCATTTCCATATACAAAGTATAACAGAAAAGATTAGATATGAAATTTCAGATTTCTCATTACAATACAGCTTGCTTTCAAATACTAATAAATTCAACATGTAATTTTCCAAAAAGAAAAAAGTTAAACTATCTAGTAAATGAAATCAAATTAAAACCATTTAGGACCTTCAGACCTCAGACTTCCAAGTTTAAAAGTGGCAAAATTCAATATTAACAGAGCTGAGCAGATGCTTGTACAGTATTACATCTTGAGTACAACTATGAATTGATGCTTTTGAAGAGTAATTTGGAAACATTTGATATAGCTTAAGGAAATTTTGACCTAGTGATCTCATTTCTAGGACTGTATTCTTGATCATTATTAAGCTCACACATTCTACATTAGAAGGAAAACAGCATTTCACAAAAATAATCTTTTATAAAGTACATATATACCTAAAAAAGGATTCTAATGGGGCATAGAGAATTTTTTATTCAAGTACTTACATACATAGACATCTACATAGTTAATAAATTATTTTATTAAAGTACATATACTTAGACATATTCTATAGTTAACAAAATATTTTCCTTAGTCTACACCTTCTTTTGGTCTTTCAAGCTCCATACTTAAGATTTTTTGTAGTCTTAATTTTGGTATATTTTAATCATTATTTTAGAAAATCAGACATCCATATTCCTCTGTAGTAGTGTACCATTATTTTGTAGTCTATAGATATCTATTGGCTTACTGGCTTCTCTGATTTCTTTTAAATCTCAACTAAAAATTCACTTTCTATAGGAAGTCTTTCCCAACCTCTCTTAATTTTCATGCCTTCGCTCCATTAATTATTTCCTATTTATCCAATGGATAGTTTAGACATATTTGTGTGCTTGTTGTCTCCCCCATTTAAACAGTGAACTTCTTGAAGGCACTGTCTTTTGTCTCTTTACATCTCCAGTGCTTGACTGGAACATAGTAGATACTTGATAAATGTTTATTGACTAATCAATGTATCAATTCCCTCTGTTCTAAAAAGAAAAGCAAAATAGGGGGAAGCTGGGTAGCTCAGTGGATTGAGAGCCAGGCCTAGAGACAGGAGGTCCTAGGTTCAAATCTGGCCTCAGACATTTCCCAGCTGTGTGACCCTGGGCAAGTTACTTGACCTCCATTGCCTACCCTTACCAATCTTCCACCTATAAAAATCAATACACAGAAGTTAAGGGTTTAAAATTAAAAAAACAAACAAACAAACAAACAGAAAAGCAAATTAAACAAAAAAGTGAAAATTACATAGCCAGAAAAAGAGGCACAGACCCCAAAGAAGTGTTATTCTTTTGTATATATCTCTTTCTCTGTCTGGACACATATCTATGTTTATAGTGATATCTAGATTTAGATATCTTTTTCTTTTTTATTCTGTATAAATGCTTATACATATACACTAATAAAATTTCTGTGCTCCTTATAAAAACTTTTTTGGTTGCTTTTTTAATCTTTTGCTGTTTTTTCAATTACTGTTTTGTGGCTATTTTATTTTTATTCAAAAGTCCTCATCATCTCTCCCCTGGGCAATGACTATAGCCTTGTAATTGAGTTTCTTACCTCGTATCTCTTCCTGCTCCAAATCGTCTTCCCCTCAGCTAATTTTCCTAAAGTATATCCTGACTATGTCACCATTCTACTCAATGGCCCCCTATCAGTCCCAGGAACAAATATAAAATTCTCTTTGGGGCATTTAAAGCTCTTTGTAACCTGACCCCTTCCTAGCTTTTCTTAACCCACTTTTCTTATCCTTTAACTCCTCCCATGCCCTCTGAGATCCAGCCTCAGTGCCCTCTTTGTTCTTCCTCACACAGGATATTCTGTCTCTGTGCTTTCATGCTGGCTTTCCTCTCATTCAAGAATCACTCTTCCATTCTCATCTTTGCCTCTTATTTTTTTAAACCTTTACCTTCTGTCTTAGAATTATTGGTTCAAGGCAAAAGAGCAGCAAGAGTTAGGCAACTTGGGTTAAGTAGCATGCCCAGAGTCATACAGTTATGAAATTTCTGAGACCAGATTTGGACCCAGGACCTCCCATCTCCAGGCCTAAAACTCTTTTCCATTTTGCTACCTACTTGACCAATTTCCCTTACTTTCAGTCTCAGCTCCAGTCCCTGCTTTTGAAGGAGGCTTTTCCTAGTCTCACCAGCTGCTGGTGCCTTTATTGTATTATCTATTTATTTTTATGCTTATTAATATGCTTATTAATAAAAGCTGGTTGAGTGACTGTGTGTGTGTAATTCTAATTCTGCTATCTACCTTTTTTCCCCATTTTATTTATTTTTTAAACCCTTAACCTTCTGTCTTAGTATCAGTTCTAAGAATAGCAGTAAGGACTAGGCAATCAGGTTAGGTGACTTGCCTAGGGTCTCACTGCTAGGAAGTGTCTGAGACTGGATTTGAACCCAGTTCCTCTAAACTCCAAGTCTGGCACTCTATCTCTTACTGCCCTTGTCATTGTAAAAGTCAGGCAGTAATACTCCTTTTACTATGCACTGTCATTTATTTATCCCATGCTTAGACAAGGGATATATAGATTCTTTCCTGTTCTTTGAATTATAAACAATGTCGCTATAGATATTTGACACAAATAGTCTTTTTATAATTTTAATAATGATCTTAGGAGACTTCTGGGGTAGGATGGCTGCAGCGTAGAAGCAGGGCTCTTATCTCTCCTAACCCACTTACACATGACACCTCAAAAGGACACAAAAAACAAATCCAGGTGAACAAAGGACCCCACAATAGGGCACAGCATTTAAGGTATGTGGGATTCCAGCATTTCCATACTATAAGGGGGTGAAGTAGCTCTCACTATGGCAAGCAATGCTGAAGAACTACCCAAGAGAAAAAACAAGAAGAAAGCTTTAACACCCGATACCTTTTACACAGAAAAAATCCAGACAACAGAGCAGACAGAAGAGGAGGACAAACAAGTAATCACTTCCAAACCTTCCCAAAAAAATGAAAATTGCTCACAAGCTCTTGAAGAGTTCAAATCTGAGATCATGAGAAAGATGGAAGAGATTTGGCAAGAAAAGTGGGAAATAGCTCAAAAGGAAATTAACAGTTTAAAAGACAGAAACTTCCAATTGGAGAAAGATGCCCCAAAATCAAAAGAACTGATTAAGCAAATTTGAGACCAAAATTAAACAGCTGGAAAACAGAATAGACCAAACCGAAAAGGAAAATCAAAAGATTATAGCAGAAAACCAGTCTCAAAAGACCAGAATTGGGAAAGTAGAAGCCAATGATCTCACAAGACGTCAAGAACTAATAAAGCAAAGTCAAAACACTGATAAAATAGAAGGAAGCATGAAATATCTCACTAAGAGGATGACAGGTCAAGAAAACAGGTCTAGAAGAGACAATTTGAGAATCATTGGTCTTCCTGAAAAAGCAGAAATTAATAGAAATTTGTACACCATATTACAAGAAATTATCCAAGAAAACTGCCCTGATGTTCTTCAACAAGAGAGCAAAATAGGCTTTGAAAGGATCCCTAGATCACCCTCTACACTAAACACTGAAAAGACAACCTCCCAGGAATATAATTGCCAAATTCAAGAGCTTCCAAGTTAAAGAAAAAATATTACAAGAAGCCAGAAAGAGACAATTCAGATATCAAAGAGCACCAATCAGGATCACACAGAATCTGGCAGCCTCCACACTAAAAGACCACAAGGCTTGGAATATGATATTCAGAAAGGCAAAAGAACTGGGTCTACAATCAAGGATCACCTACCCATCAAAACTGACTATATAGTTCCAGGGGAAAGTATGGGCATTCAACAAGATAGAGGACTTCCAAGTATTTGTACAGAAAAGACCAGGACTAAATGGAAAGTTTGATATCCAACCACAAAAAAAGAAAAAAGAAACATGAAAAGGTAAATAATAAAGAGAGAGGAAAGAAAGAAAATTCTTATTTTTAAATTTGCTTCTTTAAGGGCTTCAATAAGATCAAACTATTTGTATTCCTATATGGAGAAATGTTATGTGTAATTTTCAAAAACTGTATTCACTATTATAGTAATTAGAAGAATTATTCATAGGGAGACGTTGGAGTACTAAATGGTCTAAGATGATATAGGGGGGAAAGGGGCGGGGGGAATAGTAGATGGCACCAAGAGAAACTTGAATGAATAAGAAAAATAGGGTATTCTATATCACACGAAGAGTTCATGGGAAGGGGAGGGGATGTATTCATTATTATGAGAAGGGGAGGAAGAGAGCATTAATAGGTAATATTTAAACCTTACTCTCAGTGGAATTAACCCTGAGAGGGAAGAGTAGCTATATCCATTGGGATATAGAATTCTATCTAACCCTACTGAGAAAGTCAGAAGGGATAAACCAAGGGGAGCAGGGGAGTGGGCCTTAAAAAATAAAAAGAGGGGAACAAAAAGGGAGGGGATAGAAAGGGAAATCAACTAAGGGAGGGGATAAGGGGGACTGATTTAAAACAAACCACTGGTTTAAAAGGGAATAGCATAAGAAGAAGGAGCATAACGGGGAGAGGTGTGGTACAGAGAGGGGGGCATAACAGTTTTGCAGACTTTGCAGAATTCATTCTGTCAGTTAAGGAGTTTAGAATCTTGGGAAGAGTTCAGTTGGTCTTGGGACTTGTGGAGAGAACCAGGGTCCATTTGAGCTCCTTCTTGAGATTGAAACCTGGCCTATATTTTTCAGCTTTTCTTTTGAGATTTGTTAATTTAGCTAATTCCTTTGAATCTCCCTACCATACCCTATTCCCACCTTCATTCTCCCTGCCTGAATTCCTGTGAGGGTTTGAAAGGAGGGTAGTTCAGAGTGTTAGTTTAAACTTGATATTTTAAATAATCAAATAGGGCTTACCCTATTACCAAATTATATATTGAATCTTTGTATCCAACTGTCCTAACCCCATTGATTACAAACCCATATGAGAGCTGAGTTAAGACGGGTCCTTTCTCAGTCTCACTTTCCTGCTTCCCTTCCCCCACCTGAAGTTTCTCTAAGCGGCTGTTAGAACTTCCTTGTATCCTCTACCCTGCCAATCTATCCTAGAAGACAATAAACCCCGTTTGTATTTAATCAAGACCTTCTGATTACTTCATTAGTAGATTAATATGAGAGGGAGGAAGAGAGAGAGGAATAACATACTCTCTGGAGTTTGAGGGAAGCTGAGGGTATCCATTTTGAAGGAAGTGTAACTACAATATTTCCTTCCAGTCCCTTCCTGTGAAACTGACTAAAGCCTCGAGTCAGTTCCAAGCTGGCCGTGGCTGGCTCTAACCTGGCTCTGTAAAAGTGTCTTTTTTTTTTTTAAACCCTTGTACTTCGGTGTATTGTCTCATAGGTGGAAGAGTGGTAAGGGTGGGCAATGGGGGTCAAGTGACTTGCCCAGGGTCACACAGCTGGGAAGTGGCTGAGGCCGGGTTTGAACCTAAGACCTCCCGTCTCTAGGCCTGACTCTCACTCCACTGAGCTACCCAGCTGCCCCAAAAGTGTCCTTTTACTTGAAGGGCTCAGTCTATTTCCCTTCAGTGTTTGTCTCTAACTGGTCCCAGTCTGTGTTTCCCTGCTGCTATTGCCTGCATTAGATTAACTCATCCTCTCCCATGCAACCCTTGTTACCTCAGTGTTATACTCCATAAACTCAGACATTCCCTTATTTCTCCTACTACCTCAACTACCAACCTTCATCATTGTACCTTCTTCATTCACTATATTGCCTTAGGGATTCACAAACCCTTATCCACAGTGCCTATCTTTTATTCCAACCAGCTACTACCTATAGCCTAGTCCCTTGATTACCTCCAGCCTTGGGTCCCTTGCCTTGCCTTATTCCCTATTCCTACCAGCTATTACCCCTAGCTTCAGTCCCATATTACATCCTTCAGATTCCCTTATTACAGAGGATATCAAAATGTTGGGGAACACACAGCTGATAATTATAACTCTGAATGTGAATGGGATGAACTCTCCCATAAAACAGAAGCAAATGGCAGAGTGGATTAGAAACCAAAATCCTACCATATGTTCTCTACAAGAAACACACATGAGGCAGGTAGACAAACATAGGTTTAAGATCAAAGGCTGGAGCAAAATCTATTTTACTTAAGCTGAGAAAAAGAAGGGAGGAGTAGCCATTATGATATCTGATAAAGCCACAGTAAAAATAGAGATGATTAAAAGAGATAGGGAAGGTAACTACAACCTAATAAAAGGCAGTATAGACAATGAGGAAATAACAGTACTCAACATGTATGCACTAAATGGTATAGCATCCAGATTTCTAACGGAGAAATTGGCAGAGCTCAAGGAGGAAATAGAAAAACTATTCTAGTGGGAGACTTGAAACTCCCTCTATCAGATCTAGATAAACCAATCAAAAAATAAATAAGAAAGAGGTAAGAGAGGAGAATGAAATCCTAGAAAAATTAAGAGTTAATAGATATGTGCAGGAAAATAAATGGGGACAAAAAAGAATACATCTTTTCAGCTGCACATAGTACATTCACAAAGATTGACCATGTACCATGGCATAGAAACATGGCAAACAAATGCAAAAAGAGCAGAAATAATAAATGTAATCTTTTCAGATCATAATGAAATAAAAAATAATAATTAATAAGGCTATATGGACAAGCAAATAAAAAAGTAATTGGAAATTAAATAATATGATTCTCCAAAATCACTTAGTTAAAGAACGAATCATAGAAACAATTAATAATTTCATTGAAGAGAAGACAGTGATGAAACATCCTATCAAAATCTGTAGGATGCAGCAATAGAAGTACTCAGGGGGAAATTTATATCCTTGAATGCATATGTTAACAAATTAGGGAAGGCAAAGATCAATGAACTGGGCATGCAAATAAAAAAAAATAGAAAGGGAACAAATTAAAAATCCCCAGTTAAAAACCAAATACAAGATTATAAAAACCAAAGGAGAAATTAATAAAATTGAAAGTAAAAGAACTATTGAATTAATAAATAAGACTAGAAGCTAGTACTTTGAAAAAACAAATAAAATAGACAAAGTACTGGTAAATCTAATTTAAAAAAGGAAAGAAGAAAACCAAATTATCAGTATCAGAGATGAAAAGGGAGACCTCACCTCTAATGAAGAGGAAATCAAGGCAATCATTAAAAACTATTTTGCCCAATTATATGGCAATAAATATAGCAGTCTAGGTGATATGAATATTTACAAAAATATAAATTGCCCAGATTAACATTAGAAGAAATAGAATACTTAAATAATCCCATATCAGAAAAAGAAATTGAACAAGCCATCAAAGAACTCCCTAAGAAAAAATCCCCAGGACCAGATAGATTCACAAGTGAATTCTATCAAACCTTCAAAGAACAACTAATTCCAATACCGTACAAATTATTTGACATAATAAGCAAAGAAGGAGTTCTACCAAACTCCTTTTATGACACAAATATGGTACTGATCCAAAAACCAGGTAGACCAAAAAAAAGAGAAAGTAAACTACAGACCAATCTCCTTAATGAACATAGATGCAAAAATCTTAAACAGAATACTAGCAAAAAGATTCCAGCAAGTGACAATGAGGGTTATTCATTATGATCAGGTGAGATTTATACCAGGAATGCAAGGATTGTTCAACATAAGGAAAACCATTCACATAATTGATCATATCAACAAGAAAACCAAAAAAAAATCACATGATTATCTCAATAGATGCTGAAAAGCCTTTGACAAAAATACAGCACCCATTCCTACTGAAAACACTAGAAAGTTTAGGAATAGAAGGTCCTTTCCTAAAAATAATAAACAGTATATAACTAAAGCCATCAACAAACATCATCTGCAATGGGGATAAATTAGAAGCATTCCCAATAAGATCAGGTGTGAAACAAGGATGCCCATTGTCACCTCTATTATTTAACATTGTACTGGAAACACTCGCAGTAGCAATTAGAGAAGAAAAAGAAATTGAAGATATTAAAATAGGCAATGAAGAGACCAAGCTATCACTCTTTGCAGATGATATGATAGTCTACTAGACTCTAATCCTAGAGAACCAACTAAAAAGTTAATGAAATAATCAACAACTTTAGCAAAGTTGCAGGATACAAAACAAATGCACATAAGTCATCAACATTTCTATATATTTCCAACACATCACAGCAGCAAGAGTTAGAGAAAGAAATTCCATTTAAAATCACCCTAGACAATATAAAATACTGCCAAGACAAAAACAGGAATTATACAAACACAGGAATTATACAAAACCGTTTCCACACAATTAAAACTAGATCTAAACAATTGGAAAAACATTGAGTGCTCATAGGTAGGACAGGCTAACATAATAAAAATGACCATCCTACCCAAATTAATTTACTTATTTAGTATTATACCTATTAAACTACCAAGAAACTTTTTTTTGCTGAATTAGAAAAAACTATATAACAAAGGTCATTTGGAAGAACAAAATACCAAGAATATCATGGGAAATAATGAAAAAAAAATATGAAGGAAGGTGGCCTAGCAGTACCAGATATTAAACTATACTATAAAGCAGTGATCATCAAAACAATATGGTATGGGCAAAGAGACAGAAAGGAGAATCAGTGGAATAGATTAGGGGTAAGCAACCTCAGTAAGACAGTGTATGATAAACCCAAAGAACCCAGCTTTTGGGGACAAAAACCCATTATTTGACAAAAACTACTGGGAAAATTGGAAAACAATATGGGAGAGATTGAGTCTAGATCAACATCTCACACCCTATACCAAGCTAAATTCAGAATGCGTAAATGACTTGAATATAAAGAAGGAAACTATAAGTAAATTAGGTGAGTACAGAATAGTATACTTTTCAAATCTTTGGGAAAGGAAAGATTTTAAAACCAAGCAAGAATTAGTAAAAATTACAAAATGTAAAATAAATAATTTTGAATACATTAAACTAAAAAGTTTTTATACAGACAAAATCAATGCAACCAAAATTAGAAGGGAAGCAACAAATTGGGAAAAAGATCTTTATAACAAAAAAAAATCAGACAAAGGTCCAATTACTCAAATATACAAGGAACTAAATCAGTTGTATAAAAAAAAATCAAGCCATTCCCCAATCGATAAATGGGCAAGGGACATGAATAGACAATTTTCAGATAAAGAAATCAAAACTATCAATAACCACATGAGAAAGTGTTCTAAATCTCTAATAACTAGAGAAATGCAAATCAAAACAACTCTGAGGTATCACCTCACACTCAGCAGATTGGCTAAAATGACAACAGGAGAGAGTAATGAATGTTGGAGGGGATGTGGCAAAATTGGGACATTAATGCATTGCTGGTGGAGTTATGAAGTAATCCAACCATTCTGGCTGGCAATTTGGAACTATGCTCAAAGGGCTTTAAAAGACTGTCTGCCTTTTGATCTAGTCATAGCACTGCTTGGTTTATACCCCAAAGAGATCATAAGGAAGAAGATTTGTACAAAAATTTTTGTAGCCCCCCCTCTTTGTGGTAGCAAAAAATTGGAAAATGAGAGGATGCCCTTCAATTGGGGAATGGCAGAACTGTGGTAACCGTTGGTGATGGAATACTATTGTGCACAAAGGAATAAAAAAGTGGAGGAATTCCATGTGAACTGGAATGACCTCCAGGAATTGATACAGAGTGAAAGGAGCAGATACAGGAGAACATTTTACACAGAGACTGATACACTATGGTTCAATTGCATAACAGACTTCTCTACTAGCAGCAATGCAAGGATGCAGAGCAAGGCTGAGGGACTTAAGATAAAGAAAACTAGCCACATTCAGAGGAAGAACTGTGGGAGGAGAAACACAGAAGAAAAACAACTTCTTGAACACATGGGCTGATGGGGATATTATTGAGGATGTAGACACTAAACAATAACTCTAGTCCAATTATCAATAATATGGAATTAGGTCTTAGTCAATTATATATGTAAAACCCAGTGGAATTGTGCGTCAGCTAAGTGGGCTAAGGAATTTTGGGTGAGAGGGAAAGAACATGAAATATATGTATCTATGGGAAAATATTCAAAATACAAATTAAAAAAAATTAAAGAATAATCTTAGGATACAGTTCTAAGAATGATATCACTGTGTCAAAGACTATTATCAGTTTTAAAAGCTATATTGCATGTTCCTGAATTGCTCTCCAAAAAGCAACAGTTCATAGTTTTACTGAAGATGTAACAGTGGGAACAGCTAGGTTGGCCTGTGATTCTGGACAAGTTACTTAACCCTGATTGCCTAGACCTTGCCTCTCTTCTGTCTTGGAATTGATACTAAGACAAAAGGTAAGGGTATTTTTTGTTTTGTTTTGTTTTTTTTTTTTAAGATGTAATAATGAACAGATATCCATGCAGTCCTGCTAATATTGAATTTTGCCACCGTGATAGGTTTGGAATAGTTATCTTACAACTGTTTTAACTTGCATTTTATTAGGAAGTTTGATTTTTCAAGTGATTACTAACAATTGCAGTAGAATGTAAGACCCTTGAATTTAATTGTTTTCATATCCCAGGACATAACACTATCTTACATGTACTAATCGATAAATAAGTGCTTGCAAAGTTGGATCAGAATTTAGGCTTATGCTTTTGAGAAGTGTCTGTTTATGTCCTTTGATTATTTAAGTGAGGCTGAATAATCTCTTCCATCTTTGGCCTTTATGTCTAATTTTGGGGGTGGAGGGGGCAGCTGGGTGGCTCAGTGGATTGAGAGCCAGGCCCAGAGATGGGAGGTCCTGGGTTCAAATTTGGCTCAGGCACTTCCTAGCTGTGTGACCCTGGACAAGTCACTTAATCCCCATTGCCTAGCCCTTACCACTCTTCTACCTTAGAATTATTGATTCTAAGATTGAAGTTAAGGGTAAAAAAAAAAAAAAAAGATAAGTCTAATTCTGTGCTCAGCTGAGAATAAATATCTTATAAATTTGCACCCATTGCTCATCAACTTGTAAAGAAACTTTTCAACAGAAATATTTATTATAAGGTATTTTTCCTCTAATCTGTTTTTCTTTTCATTTTTACTTCATTGTATAAAATCCTTCAGTTTGTACATAGTTAAATTCATTTGCTTTCTCTATTAATTTTCCTTTTATTCACTAGGTAAACATTTTTCTTCTCTCCATAATTTTGAAAAATTATTTCATTTTCTTCCCAGCATTTTATATTTAGATCATAAATCTCCCCTGAAGCCAAATGTGTTATGTGTGAAGCTATTTTCAAACCTTAAAGAGATATATAAATGATATTGTTTTTATTATTATGTCATACTCTGGTGCTTCATCATAGTCTTTGTCCCCCTGGTTCTTAGACACAGCATGGTGAATGTTCTGACAAGTGTAATCAAGCTGCAAAGTCTTCAAGTATGGGTCAAGTGATGAGTAGCAGATCTCTCATCTGAGAACTAGTTTAGCTAAGATTAAGAGGCTTCATCATCAGATTGCCCACAGCATGTAATGGAATTTTTAGCCACAGCAGTGCTCTAAATGTAGCTGTTAATTCATGGTGGGTTGGGAGGGTGGGTGGGGAGGAGGAGCTTTGTGATCTCTGTTGGTGAAGAGACAACTATGAGCACTTTCACTTGGTTGAATGTCAAGAGGGAGCAAATTTGGGCTTATTGTTGGGGGGAAAAAAACAATCCTCATGATTAAAAATACCCCTGACTGGAATAGACCTACCTCAAGAGACTGTGGGTTCCCCTTCCTGGAGTTCCTAGATGCTCTCTCCAGTATTTTATAGAAAGCATTCTTTTTCTACTGTAGATTGGACTAAATCTATTCTACCTCCCTTCCATCTCTCATACTCTGTGATTCTGTTTTTAAATCCCTTGCATTAAATGTACATTGTTTCTTAAAAGTTTTTCCAGTTCAAATTATTTGCTGACCTTATTTTTTGTCTCCACCTTGCTTTCTGTACCTTCTTTAATTTTATCTTCCGTTGTATTCTGGTTTTAAGTGTATCAATTGAAATTTTAGTATTCTCTTTTCTAATTTTGTATTGCTTAGTTGTCGTCTTCCAAGAATCCCTAGCTTCACTCAAACCTGGAATTCTTCTAATAGCTTTTTATTTTTGCTGATTTTTAATATGAACTTTAATTTTTTCAGTGAACTTATTAACCAGTTATTCATATATTTGGATGTTTTGTTTGTAGTTTAAGTAATTCTTCATTTTGAGGTCTCCTTGCTTTTCTTACTCTACAATTTTTTTACGTTGTTTTTTATTTTGGTCACTACCTAACATCAGTTGCCAAATCCAATCTTGAGTAAAGACTACAGAATTCTTTTAAAGTCTGGTCTTGCCTTTTTTTTTGAGTTTTGGTATTCTTGTGAGATTTTCCAGCAATTTCATGCCTTCTAAAAATATTTCTGTAGCTAGTGTGAGAGAGTTCAAAAGGAAGCTCTCCTTTGACTTGATAAACACATCGAGATCTGATATTTTCCTTAATTCCCTGTCAGTAGTAAAACTGTAAAGATAGAGTCTGCTGTAGGAAGTTGTCATTTTTCAGGTGTGCCCCAATATTTGTGACCCCATTTGGATCTGTTTTTGTTTTAGCAAAGATAAGGATGATTTGGCATTTTCTTCTCTCATTTAATAGGAATGGAGCCAAACAGGGTTAAGTGACTTGCCCAGGGTCACTCAGCTGTCTGAGGCAAGATTTTAATTCAGGAAGATGAGCCTTCCTGACTTCAGGCCTGGCATTTTATCTTCTGTACTACCTGACTGTGCCAGGAAAGGGGAAAGTTGTAAAAAGTTGTTTGTTTACAAAAATCAGCCTCTCTTTCATTTTTATTCATTGAGAAGACTCTTGATGTGTACATTATAGTAGGGAGCAGTTCTCCTAAAGATTTTATAGCTTACAAAAAATTAAATATATGGGTTTGATAGTTACTGGTGTCACTTTTGGGTATCAAAGTACAATTCTGCAATCTACCATCCTACTTCTTGTCCTCATTGAGATATTCTGAAAATCAGTTTCCTGGTCCTGAGTACCTTAAAACCATGGTAGTTAAGGCATAGGTTTCTTCTCGACCCTCTTCCAATTCCACTTAAGTTCAGTTACCTCTTGCTTACACACTAATTAAATGGGAATCCAAATCTCATGATTCCACTATCATTACAGATGAGAGTAGACCACTATAAAAGTCTGACAATTCTGTTCCATTTCACATGTATTTTATCCTTCCATTTTTCACCTATAAATGCTCTTGAGGTGTTTTTTTATCAGTAAATAACATAGACAGACACGACAAATGAGTGATGACTAGAGTTGAGTAAGGGGAGAGCAGACTGGATTGACTTTGGGAAATTGCAGAGTTTTTTGAACAACCTCATATTTCTCCCTGAAACTGAAACCTGTATTTTTAGATATCAATATGATACTAATGTTATTTTATTTCTCTGATTCATGGAACAGTACAGTTTCTGAAGAACTGAAAATGACTATCACCCAGAGGGCAATGGAGAGGCTCGTTGTAGTTGTGAGCAGGTTGCAACACATCACAAACAATGAATTATGAAGGAGAACTGAAATAATAGATGTCATAAAAAAATATATGAGCAAAAACAATTTTAATGGGCTGGTCATATGGTGAAAGCAAGGAGTAAATGATTCACATCCCATTTGTTCCATTAGTATCTTCACAATGTCAAGACAAAAGTATGGATTACCTCCAGCATTTTAGTTGGATGGCCCTGTCATGAATTTAGGGGATGGAAACTAGAAGCATACATGGTGTTCAGTCATAAATGGATTATGGTGAACATCATTAGAAGGGATGTCCAAATTGACAAGGTCTCTGATCCATTTAAATATGTCAGTAAAGTTTTATGCTGTATTTTTTAAAGATGTATTTTATTTTGTCATAACTTAAGTTTTCTGACTATTAGCTTATATCATCAGTTATAGGAACTATAGCATATACCTAGGGTATCCTTGTTAAACATCTTTATCACTTGAATTCACAGATCCTGAATTAGATAAAAGATGATTTAAGATGGAAAAAGTATGTTTTTTCACATTTGAAAAGATATTTTATCAATTATATGTCATCACACATTTCCATATCAGTTTTCTAAAGTTATATGGTCCAAATTGTCTCCCTCCTTCCCATCCCTTCCCTTTTCTGGAGCTGGCAAGCAATTTGATATCCTTTATACATGTATTATCATGTAAAACACATTTTCATATTCATTTTTATAAGAGAATAATCATATAAAACCAAAACTCCAAAATAAAAATCTAAATAAACCAAAGTGAAAAATCATAGGCTTTAATATGCATTGTGACATCATCAGTTCTTTCTATGAAGGTGGATAGTATTCTTTGTCATAAGCCTTTCAGAACTGTCCTGGATCATTGTATGGCTGAGAGTAGCTAAGTCTTTTACAACTGATCATCTCGTGATATTGCTTTTACTGTGTACAGTGTCCTCCTGGTTCTTATTTCACTCTGCATCAGTACATGTAGGTCTTTCCAGCTCTTTCTAACATCATCCTGTTCATCATGTCTTATAGCACAATAGTATTCCATCACCAATAAACCACAGTTTGTTCAGCCATGGAAAAATTAGTTTTAAAAGTTATCTCTACTCAGTGGTGGCAGAGGTATGTGTACTACAACTTTTCATAGAAAAGCCACATGTGGGACAACTTGAGTGTTGGCTAAGTTATCACCTAAAATTGCTTTGTTTTGACCATTTCTGAGGTTACTTTTGGTCTCAGGATATCCCATTGGTTTTTAAGGCAAGAAAATGAAAAGTCTTAGAACAATGAGAACTACTAGTTTCTAAAATATATATTCACATTGCTCTTTGCACCCTAGATGTTAAGATGCAGCAGCCAAAATGTGAATTTTTGTGCTACATAATCATCATAAATATATACATATCTATAGGTAGTGCCTGAAAGTTTTAAGAGTACTTTTATATACATTCTTTCATTTGATCCTCACCAATACCCTGCAAAATAGGCACAACAGGTATTACTGTTACCATTTTATAAATTAAGAAACTGAAATAAAGGGAAATACATTCCTTTCTAACCTCCACTTTGAACTGGACTTAGCAGTTGAACTCTGAGTCATATATCCCAAATGATTTTAATACACAATCCTATAAACTCAGCAATAGATTAAAAATGTTGAAGCTGGGAGTTTGAAGTCCTTCCAGTAATTCCAAACAAATCAGTTTTTTTTATACCTTGTTGCCAGTGAAAATAACCATTACAATCAACTTTATAATTTGTGGGAAAATTAGTAAAAGGCTTCTTAAATAATAATGATGCTGGAGCTCAACTCCTCCTCAAACATGATTCCTCTGAAAACTACTTCCAGATTCACAGCACACTTTGCATCGGTCTCTATTCACAACCATAATTCATGAGCCCTAACCAGTGTTTTTATTTCAGCAGGTCAACCAGAATACATAGCCATTTCAAAGCAAAAATCATTTAATTAAACAATGTAGCAAGATAAACAACAAACATTTCCCTCTAAGGCAAAGTGGTAATCATCTCTTCCACAAATTCCCTTATTACCAATGGGAGAGGGAGCAAGTAAATATATTTAGGAGAGAGCACTTGCAAAGGGAAACTAAACAAACTTCTGCTCCCAAGTCTTCATTCCAGCTGGAATCAGGTATCTTCTGGGGTGCTACCTCTTGCTGCAATAGAAATTACTGAAATCTCCTGCTGGGCATCTCCTCTGCTATTTTGCCCATTGCTGGTCCACTTTTGAGCTGCTTATGACTGGTCTCTGCTGTGCTGATCTTGATTTCCATCTACTGGTTCATTGATGAATTGCAGGCATCATGTGGCATGCTCTAGTCACACTATCTATGTCTGCCAGCTTGAAGTCAAGGTTCAGGGAATCTTTTTTTGAACGCTTGCTTCTCCCTCAGCTGCCTCGCTCTGAGCTCATTTCATTCAGTTTCCCACCGTGCCCTTTTTCATTAACTCAGTTTTCATCATGTCCTTTGTGATTAACTTGGGTCCATGCTAGTCACCCTGAAAGCTTTGCTGACCAACACTGGAGAGTCAGGCTGAATGGATGCCCTTTTTTGGTTCTGCTTTTTATTCAGGCTCAAAAACTGGTGTTCCCTCTACAGTCATTATAATAAAATCCTCTATGGTCATCATTTGAGAATATGAGCCAAATAATAAAGTCAAGGACATAAATTACATATTTAGACTAGTTAATTCTGAAGCCACAGTATAATTCCCAAAATGGCTATTTTGCAAATGATTATTTTTCATGAGAATAACTAGAAATGAGGTAATGAATCAAATGCAAGCTCAGCAAGCAGACAGTCAGGAAGACCGAAGTTCAAATGTGTAACTTACTACCTTACTACTTTACTACCAGATATTTACTATCTACATGATCCTGTGAAAGTCATTTAACCTTTTTCTGCCTCAGTTTCCTCATCTGTAAAACAGGAAATCAGAAAGAGTTGTTGTGAGGATCAAATGAGATAACATTTACAAACCTTAGACTACTCTGTAAATGCTAACTATTATTATTATCATTACTATTAATTTTTGAATGCAAAGTCCTTCATATCATTATCAGTTTCTAAATGAAGTGGTGAAAGTCTTTGGTAGAACTAGATCTGTTACTGACTAGTGCTGAAAGAATACCATTTAGTACCCCCCTCTGATTCAATTTCTATATTTATTACAGGGAAACCTCATCTAGCTACCTCCTTACTTTGTCATAAGGACCTGGTGGAAATTAATGAAATAAATTAAGTAAACTGCAATGAACTACATAGGAGTAGAAATGAAATATTGTATTCTTTATTACTAATGTAAGATAACAAAATAATGAACCCCTGCTAACACATCTTCAAAGAAATAGAATATTATTATTCTTCTAGGGCATGCAGATCCAGTCACTATTTTTATAGGCTTATTTGTAAATATTTCTATGATAAAAATATATCATCAGTTTACAATTTAGACCCCCTACCAAAAAATAAAATCCAAACACAACTTTCCTGTTGGCAGTAACTAAATTTTTAAAAGGACAAGATTTTTTAAAGTTACATTTTATTTTTTAAAATGTTAGAAAGAGTACTAGCTTTTGGGAATTCTGAAAACTACCCATCAAAAGTGGAATTCTGCCCCAGAGAAAAAGTTACAATCAGTGAACCAGCCATACCTTTATCAAAACTGACTGGCTGGTCAGTATGGAAAGATTTAAGAATCATTAAGTGTGTGTGTATGCTCCTTACCCTTCGCCCCTTTGTTTTAGATTTGAAAAATGTCTTGAACGTATCATTTTGCCTTTTTGTTAAAATATGCAATATAAATTTTTTAATTTAGAGTTTTTTCCTTCAGAAAAATGTTCATAGAATACATTTAAGCATACAAAGAATAATGTAGTCCTTCCGTATAGGTGGGTTAGGAGCATGGTGCCCCTGTGATCTGGAAAATCTACATGAACGTTTTTGACCTTCTCTTCATACCAGAGAAGAAATATGAAGGTTTTCTTTTTCTTTTATGGGGTGTTTACAGTACCTTATTGTAAATATGTGTTAAGTATGCATTTCTGAGTTTCTAAATGTTTTCTGTCATCTGCTGGCCTTTGCATGTCACCTTCAGCTTTTGCAAAACTTCTCAAAAATTCTCATTTAATCTCTTATGCTCATTTGTGATACATCAAAACCACAATGGGAAAAGTCTCAATATGGAAGGGATATCTATATTCAACAGAGTACATTAATAAAGATATCATTGTTTCCCTGGCTCCAACTTCTTCCCATGCCCACTGTAAACTTGCAATTTCACTGGCACCAAACTTTGGTAAGAGATAGAATATATTAAGTAGCAAAATCTATTTTTATTGAGAATAAACATTATTACCTTACATTGATTTTAACTCTCATTAAATTTTGATAGGTTTTAGCTTTACCTTAGAATTATGGAGTGACTTTTTAATATTTAATGTGGTATGATGTGGGTTTACAAATTACAAAACTTCTGGATAATTTACTTTATGCATAGTTTGGAGTGGGGGGTGTCATTTATATTTGTTTTTAAAAGCTACTTCCTGGGTGCATTGGGTAATACTTTGATGAATCCAAGATTTAATTTATATGATTTACCCTTTCTTCCAATGCAGATTGTAATGAAAAGATGGCTTTTTATCCCATACAATTCTTATGTTCATGCCTTTCCAAAAGTACTCTTAGAGACTCCATCTGGTACATTAAAACTTTCTTGTTCTGTTAATGTCTAGGGTACTAATGTAGCCCTGAAGCTATTTATTGTTTTTTATTCTCAATCTTATGCTATGTCCTTAAAACAAAGCCAATAACCATTCTTGGTAGGAGCTATCTGCCGTATTCTTCATTCTTTGGGACCAGACACTCTCAACTTTATCTTAACTATTTCCCACCCTATCTCTGCTGCTGCTGTTGCTCCACAGATATTAAGTATTTTATTCATTCATTCATTTATTCACAAGATTGATCCACTTCCCAGTTATGTTTCCTTGATCCATTCATGCCTGTAGTCCAGATTCTGACTTTATCAACCTATCATCCAACTGAAATTTGTTCTCTCCAAAGTTACAAGGGAGCTAACTGCTAAATCTCATGGCCTTTTCTCAATCCTCATCCTTCTTGACCTCCTTGAGGCCTCTGAAACTGTTAATCATCCTTGTCTCCTTGATGCTCTCATCTCTAGCTATATTTTACTACAATATTACTATTTTCCCTGATTCTCCTCCTACATATAAGACCATTCCTCAATCTCCTTTACTGGATCTATATCCAGGTTATGTCTGCTGACCATGGGGATCAGGCCTTGGTCCTCTTCTCTTTTTCTACACTATTTTACTTGGTGATTTCATCAGCTCCCATGGTTTCAGTTATCAACTTTAGGCTGATGATTCTCAGATGTATTTATCCAACCCTAACCTCTCTCCTTAACTCCAATCTCACATCTTTAACTGCCTATTTCAGATATTAAATTAGATGTCTCACAGATATATTTTTAACTCAATATGTACAGAAATGAACTTATCTTCCCCCACTCCCAACTCTCCTCTTTCTAACTTCCCTATCTCTCTATTCCTAATGAGGGTGCTACTAACCTTCTAGTCTCTCCGGTTTGAAATCTAAGCATCATGCTAAATTCCTCCTCTCCCAATTCAATCACTGACAAGTCCTTTCCTTTCTACCTTTGTAACATGTTTTATATATATGCCCCTTTGTCTTCTCTAACACTGCTGGCACCCTATTGCAACCTTTCATCTTTTCACATCTAGACTATTGTTAGCAGCCAACTACTTGGTCTCCCTGCTTTGTCTCTCCATTTTAAACTGTCTCCATTCAACTGCCAAATTTTTAAAAAATATAATTTATTTATAGGTGTTTCAGCCCTTTTCTCTTCTCTCCTCCCCACATCATAGAAAGTATCATGTGGGAAACACATATGCATATATAAATTATCTCTTTCATGTTTCATGGGGACAAGAATGGCATCGTTTTTAAAATTGCTATGCTAATTCAAAAACTAATCATTCATTCAACAAACATTTATTAAATGCTGTATGTGGAACTTTGCTAGAAACCTCTCTCTATAAGATGATTCGCAGCTTTACACAAATACAGCTTTACCTAAAAAATTCTGAAAGAAATTCACAATACAAAAAAAAAAAATTCCTGTGTTACTTTACTGTATAGTACTATGCTTTCTCTACTCCTGCCCCTCAGCACTGTGTTCCATGGCCTTCTACCCACTACTGCCACATTTTCTTTATACTTTTTTCTTAATACTTTTTTTTAAAAACCAAGTAAAAGTTGAAGCAAGATTTTGGAAAGAGACCAATCATCACTGCCACAGCTGGATGGGGACTTGGCTTGAGCCCTCCTCAACCAAGAGAGGAAACCTTTGTGACACTCTGCCTCCAAGTGTCTTGACCTCTCTTGTTCTGGAACAGTGTACTGGCCCCTTCACTGCACTGACACTCAAGCTCCTTCCTGCCTCCCTTCTTTCCCCACATTATGCAAAAAATGCTTTATGTGGAGGTCTAATCCATTTACATAAAGCAAGAACTATCTGTATTTAGGGAACAAGACAACCAACAAAAAAATACTAATAATAAAAATCAAAGAGGACTAGTCAAAAAAAAAGAAGAAGAAGAAAGAAAAGTATGTCTCAGAAGCCACAGAAGAAATGTATTGAGGACAGGATTGTCAACAGTGCCAAATTCTACTGAAAGGTCAGGGAGGATGTTACCTGAGAAAACATCAGTGGATTTGATATTTGCACTATCTTTGACATTGGAGAGAGCTATTTTAGTAGAGTGATGGGAACAGAACTCGGATTATAATGGACTGGAGAGTAAGTGGGTGGTGAACAAGCGAGTATTGACTATACATATTTGTCAATGAATAGGATAAAAGATCATGGAGGATAGCTTGAAAGGGTATATTGCTTTGGGAGGCAGCAGGTTTCTTTTCACAAGAAATCTTCAAATGGACTCTCAGTTTTACAGTGATTTTAGCACTTGACGTATGACTTAACTGTCTTCCCCTCCACCCCATCCACCACAGTTATCCTTGATAAATTCAGTTTCTATCTCCAGTCCACCTTAGCTATCCCTGAGCATGTCACACTTTAGAGCTCACAAACACAGAAGATAACTTTACTCCCACAATCCTGAACTCTAGCCCTGGCTGATCATTATTTCCTCTCCTTTTAAATCTCCCACTGTTCATTCCTCTTAAAGCTAGCATTTGCTTGCATCATGGCCTTTGGGCTCTTAACTCCTCTTCTTTTTATGGTAACAGTAACAGGAAGCACTTGGGAGTTTTTGCTGTTTTTCGGTAAGAACTAGGTATGCAGCTACTAAATGATTTGTAAAATTGATGTTTCTGGCATAGGACTTCAGATATTTAGCATGCCTCTCTAAGCAAAAGCTTAATGGAGGAGACAAGGAGGAGTTCTGAAAAAGGAAAAACAAAGTATTAATAAAACATTTTAGAGATGCCTTGTTTTTCTTTTTTCTCATGAAAATTCTCAGTTTGATGAGCTATTCAAAAATAAATCAAGTACCAACAAACCAGGACTGCCAGCTGATATTTGGGTAAGTCTGGGATTTATTTGTGCCATCAAAGTGACTGTTCTTATTGTGAATATGAAACTTAGCTCAAACAAATGAAACTGGACGCAAAGCTGATTATTTTTCTTTACCTTGGTGAATCATAGGCCATAGAGAAGATGTTGATGACAAACTTGAGTGAGGTCAAGTAGTCGTTTAAACTGAAATTAAGGTTCTCAGATTCATTTCTCTTTGCAGTACAGTATATTAAATTCACACATCCTTATGATCTACATTCTCTAGCTCCTCAGGTTAACATGTTTTCTGAGAATTTCGGATTTTGTCTTTTGGTTTCTTTTTTTGGGAGGGCCATTCACTTCAATTTCAGTTCATTAAACATTTATTAAGTGCTTACAATATACCTGGCACTGTGCTAAGCACTGAAAATAAAAATAAGAGGAAAAAAGACAGTCCTTACCCTCAAGGAGCTTACAATCTAATGGAGAAAGCTTACACACAAAAGGAAGCTGAGAGGGAATGCCCTACTCAGACATCTTGTTTCTGTTCTCAGGGATTGAAACCAAGCAGAGCTGAAGATGAAAAGTCTTTGTTGTTTGGTTGTTTCAGACTCTTTGTGGCCCCATTTGGGGTTTTCTTGACAAAAATATGGGAATAGCTTGCCATTTCCTTCTTTAGCTCATTTTATATGAAGAACTGAAGCAGACTTAAGTGACTTGACCAGCAAGTGTCTGAGACTGGATTTGAACTCATGAAGGTGAAGTCTTCTTGATTCCAAGCCTAGTACTCAATCCATTGTACCACCTAGCTCCTTATGAGAAGTGGAATGGGCTTCAAAGTCTAGGCCTTGCTTTCTATAAAGGAAAGCCTTGGGTAGAATTAAGTGGTCTACCCTCCAGCCATCCAATTAGAGAGAAGAGGAAGCTAAAGGAAGTGGGAAGATACTGAATATCTCAGGCTTAGTGAACAACATGAGATCTGAAGTGATCAACTTATCTTGGGAGGTGTTATTGTTCCTAGAGTCTTTGAGAGGTGCAAAAACTGTCCCTCTGATTTCCTGGTATATTTCCAAATATGAGATTTCCGAGGACAAAAGGAAAAGAAAACCCCAAATCTTTGTCTTCTGTCTTTAATGCTTCATGTAACAGATAATTGCCCGCCTTACAGTTACAGAAGGGTAGTGAACTAGCCACCTCCTGCTGAAGTAAAAGTACTTTATATCCTAATCAGTTGTTATTCTTAGCTTGACCCTTATTCATTCTGAAATTCCCTAGAAGTCTTGGGGAATTGTTTCAGTACTACAGTCTCAAAGAGCACCATTCAGTAGCTGTAGTTATTTAGCTCAACTATAATTTATTTTGTCTGTTGATATGTTTTTCTGTGCTTCCCTACCTTCCTTCTGGGTCCAGATAAAGCAACCTTCTACAGAAAGCCTCTTTTGATCCCCATTAATTCTAGTGCCTTTCTTAGATACCTCCCAATTCACTACCTTCTCATCTAGCCTCCTTCAATGTTATAAATTCATCCATTCTAAATTATTGTAAAACTACTCATAAACGAATCCAGTGGCTCTGCTTCCTATGTGCCTTGGGGAGAAAAGACTGTGCACTGGAGATGGAGTTAGGGTACCTAGGTTTCTACAAATCATACCTGTATATCTTACTTGTTTATAGCTGTTTACATGTGGTCTCCCCCCATGGGTTTCTGAGCTCTTTGAGAGAAGGAATTCGTTTTGCCTTTCTTTGAAGACAGTGCTTGAAAAGTGTCTGAGGTCAGATTTGTACCCAGGACCCTCCATCCCTAGGCCTGGCTCTCAATCTATTGAGCCACCTAGCTGCCACACTCTCCACATAGTATATCCTTAAAAAATGCTTGATGAATTAACTCAACTTCATCTTGAACTTTAATAGACTTTTTGCCTTCATTCAAAGATAAAACCTAGATTTCCTCTGAGGACTCCACAAGCTACCCTTACAATTACTGATGCATTCCTTTGCTGTTCCTCCCATCCCACATATCCTGCAGTGAAATAAACACCCTCCTTGCTCTCCACTCCTTATGCCACCTTCACTTGATCTCTTCTTTTAAGGATCTCCTCCTGATCTTTGTCTCTTTTCATATAATAGCCATTGGGACTTCACACTTGGATTATAGTCTTCTCTACCTATTTGCCTCTGATTAGATTGAAGCCTCTAACACATTTCTGAAGTTTTCAGTTCCAGTGACTTTCACTTCTGTCCCCTGGGCTTCAGCCCCCCAAGCAGAAACCCTATAATTCATCATTATTTAAAACCACTTCACCTTCATAGTAATAGTTAGCATTTAGATAGCATCTGCTATGTTTCAGGCACTGTGCTAAGTTCTTTACAAATATTATCTCATTAGATCTTCACCACAATCCTATAGTTGAAGATATTGAGGCAGAGGTTAAGTCACTTGCCCAAGGTCACACTACTGGGGAATATCTGAGGTCAGATTTGAACTCATTTCTTCCCTCCAGCCTGATGTTCTATCCATTTTATCACCTAAGTGCTTGATCCTTTGATCAGCCATTTTACAATGTCTTCTTGTCCACTCTTGTAATTCTTGACCCACTCTTCTCTCCCTGCTAATTCTTAGCTCCAATTATTAATTCTATTAACTCCTGCCCTTACCTAATCAATTCCTCCTCCCAAATTTCCTAAGACATTTCTCCTATATTTCTCCACACTAAACTTTTTTATGTAACCTTCAGCCCATTCTTATATGACACAATCTCATTGCCTTTTTTTGTTGTTGTTGTTGACTGAGTTTCCTTATCTCACCCCATTTGGAAGTACCATTGCCACTGAAGAACTCACAGCTAATCAGCTAATTAGACCCACTCCATTTCTGACCTAGGCTAATTAGCCCCTCCTTAAGCATCCTAGTGGCTCAACACTCTAAAGCAGGGGTTGGCAACGTATGGCTCTCAAGCTCCACCTCCCGACTGGCCAGTCCAGGCAGAGCCCCAGGATGTGCCCCAGGGGGCCCTTCAGCCTGCGCCCCATATTCTAGTGCCTTCTGCCTCCATCCTCCTCCTTCCACAGGCGTTTATGGCTCTTACGGCCAAAAAGGTTGCCCACCATTGCTCTAAAGGTTCACCATATTGGTACTAGACAAGACAAAAGGCAGATACCCAGTGGGATTTAGCTTAATGCAGTTTGGAACTCCTGAACTCAAGCAGTCTACCAGCCTTGGCCTCACTGGTAGCAGATGTAATAATTAAAATGAGTTTTACAAATATAAGAATTTTTAAAAATTATTGTTGTGGTCGTTGTTTATAAAAAATAATTAACTTCTTAAGTCAAAATGACTGTTAGCAGCTTTTATTTATAGCAAAGTAGAGATATTAAAGTGGGAAATATAGAAAAGAGGTAGGAAAAAAATCACCTAGCTACAAATACCCTAAATCCTAATCCTAGTGCCTCCAGACTTCGAATGTGAATCTGAAAGCAAATCTCACTAGAATCCAAGGTCCTAATCAGGAAGCCAAAATCCAAAGAGCCAGGAGACACTGAAAAACCACTGAGAACCTTCAGCACAGAAAAGGCTAGAAGTCACCAAGACTCTCACCAAGGCTCACTCTGAAGGGAGTGTACCACTGAAGCAAAGTGGGGAAGGGGGAAAGGAGGGAAGGTCAGTGGGGGGGGGGAGGAGGGAGAGAGAGTGAGTCAGAGTCTTCACTGAAGAGGAACAAATTCTCCTTAATCTCACCTTTTATAGCCCTTTTCTACTTCCTGTCTCTCTCCCACTTGATGGGAACCAATCATAGCCTCCCAATTTGCCTGGCACTGCCCAAGGTATGTGTGTGTGGGGGGAAGTGCTTGTGACCTTTGAGGGTATTATGAACTTTTTTTTCTAGTAAGTGACTTGTGAACTCTCTTACTTAGTGACTTACTAAGTGTTAAGTAGTGGTACTTTTAGTTCGTGATTGATTAACTCAAAATAGACAAAGGAATTTTAAAAATCCTTTCACAGAACTAATCCAACCATTCTGGATGGCAATTTGGAACTATGCTCAAAGGGCTTTAAAACTATCTGCCTTTTGATCCAGCCATAGCACCGCTTGGATTATACCCCAAATATAATAAGGAAAAAGACTTGTACAAAAATATTTATAGCCATGCTCTTTGTGGTGGCAAAAAATTGGAAAATGAGAGAATGTCCTTTGATTGGGGAATGGCTGAACAAATTGTGGTATCTGTTGGTGATTGAATACTATTGTGCTCAAAGGAATAAAGAACTGGAAGAATTCCATGTGAACTGGAAAGACCTCCAGGAATTGATGCAAAGTGAAAGGAGCAGAGCCAGAAGAACATTGTACACAGAGACTGATACACTGTGATGCAATCGAACATAATGGACTTCTCTACTAGCAGCAATGCAAGGATGATCCAGAGCAAGGCTGAGGGACTTATGAGAAAGAAAACTAGCCACATTCAGAGGAAGAACCATGGGAGGAGAAGCACAGAAGAAAGACAATTGCTTGAACACATGGGCTGATAAGGATATGATTGGGGATGTGGACACTAAATAATAACTCTAGTCCAACTATCAATAATATGGAATTAGGTGTTGATAAATGATATATGTAAAACCCAGTGGAATTGTGCATCAGCTAAGGGGGGTTAGGGGGGTTGGGGGAGAGGGAAAGAACATGAAATATGTAACTATGGGAAAATATTCAAAACAAAAATAAATAAATTAATTAATTAAATCCTTTCACAGAGAGATTATTACTACCCCTGACTTAATGCATTTTATCCAGGTCATGCTTGCTAACTATGGGTGCTCTACAAGGTACTACTGTCCTGAGCCCTTTTCTCCATTTATACTCTTCCCCCTGGTGATTGTCTCATCAGCTCCCATAGATTCCATTTTTATGTCTGCTAATGATTCTCAAATCTACTTATTCAGCCCTAATCTTTCTGCTGACTATCAGTTTTTCTTCTCTGTCTGCCTATTGAACACTGGAGTAGATGTACCATAGATATTTTAAACTCAACATGTCCAAAACTGAACTCATTATCTTTCTTCTCAAGTCTTCCACTCAACCTAAATTCTCTATTATTGTCAAGAGTATCACCATCCTCCAAATTTCCCAGGCTCCTAAGCTAGGTCTTCAATTCTCAGTTATTAACATTGTCAGTTCCTCACTCATCCCTGATATCCAAGGAGTTTCCAAGTCCTATTATTTCTATCTTAATAATCTCTCTCATATATACCCCCTTCTTTCTCTGACACTAGCACCACTCTAGTGAAAGCCCTTCTTCCATTTTTTTATTACATTTAATTACAGTTCTTCGTCTATTCTCTCTAGGATCAGGAGAATAATGATAAAAGTGGAAATAGATTGATTTAAAAAATAATTTTTATGGTTAAAAAATTAGACATGTTTATTATAAGATGTTGGTAGGATAAACAAATGACAATATGGAAGAAATAGAAAAATGCAGAGCTAGATTTCTGGGACCGAGAATGTAGGAGGAGAGTTGGTAGTTATTTGCATAAAGATGATAACTTGAGCCATGAGAGTGAATGAAACAACTGAAAAAGAGAATGTATGTATGAAGAGAACAAAATCTTGGGGGACACCAACATTATGAAATGAGAGAAGGATCTAGAACCAGTAAAGGAAATACAGTTTTAAAAAAAGTCTTGAGAACACAATGTCTGTAAGCCAAGAATGGGGAGTACGGGGAAAAGGAAGAAAATAGGATATGGTAACAGATGCTGCAATATCTCAAGAAAAACAAGGATAGAAAAAAGCCCCAGGATTTCATAATAAAGAAGCTATTAGTGACTTTGGAGAGAGCTGTTTCTGTAAAGTGGAGGGACCACAAGCCCAATTTTAAGGGATTGAAAAGTAACATGATATTTCAATGACTATCATCTTAATAACTATAATAGTCATAGTATAGGTAGGGTGTATATAAGTGCACTGTACACAGATTGATGAAATATAATCAGAGTTATATCATTTTAACACACATCATTTTACCAGAGTCTTTCCTGAAAACAAAGTTTTACATTAGCTAGAGCTATTGAAGTGACAAGTTATAAATATTTTCACTTAATTAATGAGTATCGAAAACTTTTCAAAGTATGAAAAATAGGAAGGGTGATCAAGTTTAAGAAGCATTTTAAATGGGTTGCCTTAGAGTTCTCTGAGACAAATCTACCAAGTAGGAAGAAATCTTACCAATCCAGTAGTGATATATTGTTCATAAGAACATGTGACTCATGACATAATGTTCAATCAATAGGTTAGACTGAACATAATCTTAGTTTCAGTTTGTTTACTTTGCTTACATTAAAACACACACACACACACACACACACACACACACACACACACACAAACACCTGTTTAAAAACTACCTTCTCCAAAAAAAAATGAGTGCTGTATGTCATTATGTTTCTAGAAAATTTAAAATCCAAGAAGTCACATGCAGAAAGGGGAACTAGCTCAAAATGGTTTAGCAAGAATATATATGGTCAAGGGAACAGCTGAGTGGATCAGTGGATTGAGAGCCAGGCCCAGAGATGGGAGGTCCTGGGTTCAAATCTGGCCTCAGACACTTCCTAGCTATGTGACCCTGTGCAAGTCACTTGACACCCATTGCCTAGCCCTTACCTCTCTTCTGCCTTAGAACCAATACACAATGTTGATTCTAAGAGAGAAGGTAAGATTTAAAAAAAAAAGAATATATGGGCAAACTCATTTTTTTCCAAACTTCTCCATGAAGATATTTCAAGTTCTCTTTATCATCTCTGATAATCTGATAAGGACAGTTTAATTGATAAGGAAATAACTGACACTGAACATCTTTTAGCTCATGCTTCCAGCTCTTTCTCCAGGAGCATGGAGTTTATTATATATATTTCAAAACTCATTTCACACAAAAGAACCCCCCCCGAAACTTTGCAGATGCGCAGAAGTTATAAATTATGTCATATCAAAACATAAAACATTGGCTTCAGAACAGACCAAGGCCAAGGCTGAATTTTGACTGGGTTCTTATCAGAAAGCCAAGTTGGGGAATATTTTTCTCAGGGTTGAATTGCCCCTGCTAATGTTTTGGCCTTGGCTATACCAGGCAGCTGCATTTCTGGCCAAAGGGAGAGTGTTAACCTTTTAAATGCTGGCCCGCTAGGAACCTAAAGCTCTTCAATAAGGCCACAATAATTTTCAACAAGAAATCACAAGGATCACAAAAGAGGTCAAAAGAAGAGTCTCAGATTTTTATCTCTTCTCTTATTGGCTTCCCAAAAAGATATCAAATCCTGACATAAATAGACCTCTTCTGTACATTCAAACCCATTTTCCATTTTTTCAAATATGCTAACTTCCTTCTGAGACATCTAGATTTCAGAGAAAAGGGGGAAAATTCCAAACCAAAACAGAATCAGTGCTGAAAGGGCCCTTTAATATCCTTTAGTCCAACATCTTCAATTTACTGATGAGGAAACTAGAGTGATGACTGATAGGTATAGCCAAGGGCTGAAATGGGATTCAAACTGAGATCTGAGACCTTATTCAATGCCCTTCCAGCAACATAATGAAAAGCAATAATAATGAAACAAAAAGGTCAATCAAACAATAAACATTTTTTAGCAATAAACATTATTTAACCCCTACTATGTGTCAGGCATTGTGATAAATTGGGGATACAAAAAGGGGCAATAAATACTCCCTGCCCTCAAGGAGCATATAATCTAATCACATCAATCAGCAAATATTTTTAATTTAAGTGCTAGGCACTGTCCTGAGCTCTAGAGTTAAAATAAAGGCTATCTCAAGAGTCTTTAAACTTTAATAGCTTTTAAATTGCACTAAGACTGTTGGGACATTTTGATTAAGCTAAAAGAAAGGCAGCCCCTGCTCTCAAAGAGCTTACATTCTAATAAGAGGAGGGCAACACAGTAAAGAGGGAGAGGGAAGGAAGTACCTTCACAGGTTCATGATGGCAAAATATGAAGTTAGAAGCAAAGTCAGGAGAAGAATAATGGCTAGCCTAGGCCCCTTCCTAAAATGGAGGTCCTTGGAGGAAATTACCAGGGACAGATTAGGGTTACAAGTCACATTTACATATATAAAAAAAAATTTTAAGATTACTAAGTGCTTTTCTTAACCAATGAAATGAATAGTATAAATATTATTCATCTCCATTTTGCAGATAAGGAAAATGTCTTCAGTGAAATTATATGCCCAAAGAAATCATCACTACCCGATAAACTCAGATTTTCTGATACCAAGTATATTACTCTTGCTTGGATCTGAGAGCCAGAGAAAAATTCAGGCAAAACAAATAAGCCATATTTAAGATTGCTTTCAAATGGTCAGACATATTTTGATCCTTTCCTCCCTCCAACACATATATCTAAGATCTTGGTAATAGAGGTTTCAATCCTTCAACAAGCATTTACTTAAGCACCTACAATGTGTCTAACACACAGTCCTGGGGTTACAAGAAAAGGCGATAGATAGACCTGTTCTGAGTGAATATACAATCCAATTGAGGAGACGTTTTTTAGAAAACCTATTGTACAAACAAGCTATATATTGGATAAATCAGGGCTAGTCCCAGAGGGAAAGCATTGTAATTAAGGGGTACTAGAAAAGGTTTCTTGAAAAAAAAATTAACTGAAACATGAAGGAAGCCAAGTAAGTTTCTAGGCAGAGATAAGAAAGGTAAAGATTAGAGACATGGAGGTCAGCCAGTCTGGAGATAGAGCATTTTGGGTGAGGAATACCAAAGAAGCCATCTTATCATAGTGGCTGGCACATAGTAAGCAATTAATAAATGTTTATTAAAGGATTATTACTGGACTACCAAGTAAATAAAGAGTCAGATGTAAGAAGAATAGAAACATAGGAAGGGACCAGGTTATAAAGAGTTTTCAGAGCAACCAAAGGATTTGATATTTTGTTCTGGGGAACACCTAGAACAGCATTGGTGAACATTTTTGTGATTGCATGCCCAAACAGCAACTTCATGCTCTCTGTGAGCCCCTTGCACTACCCCAGACAGCATAGTGAGGAAATGCTCACATTGGGCAGTTGGACAGAGGGGTGGAGCATGCAAAAAATGTCCCCAGGTGCTATGGAGAGAGGGAACAGAGAAGTCCCCTCTGTGCCACCCCAGCACCTGTGCCATACCTTTGCCAACATGGACTTAGAGTTTATTGAAAGTAGTGGGGAGGGGCAGGAATATCATCAGACCTGAGTTTTAGGAATATCAGTTTGACAACTGAGTGGAGGATAGAAACTCACATTTACTTGGTGCTTTCAAGAGTTTTCCATATCACAACCTTGTAAAATAATACAAATAATATCCCTACTTTGCTGATGAGGTAGTTGAATATATGAAGGCTTAAATGACTTGCCTCAGCTGGTCTTCTGACTCCAAATTCAGTGCTCTTTCCCCTACACAGTGCATGTAGATTAGCAATGTGGGACTCTTTTGCTGCTTATTGAAAACATTTGGAAATCTTCCTGTGCCGAAAGCTATCCAACAGCTCCAGGGGTCTGGAAAGGTGTATGGTTTAGGTGAGAAAGAACAAAATAGAAGCTGGGAACTGTCAGTCCACTACATTAGCTCATGCCTGCTCTCTCAAGCATTGAGCTTGTGGTTTATTTTATACATTATTACAAGCACAGTTTTTTTCTACCAAGTACATTTGAAATCAAAAGCTGCAGAGAAACTCCCAAGGTTAAAAGAATTACATAGCAGTTGGCACGTAACATACAAATTTTTTCCCATGTAGATTATGCCGGATGAGGTTGTGTCCAAGGTTAAGGGATGATTCTTACTTTATCTCAGTTTTATTTTAATAAGAGTCTCCATACTTCAAAAGGTATGTTAAAGAATGAGCCTTTAATATTGTGGGGTGTATTTTGTCATGGGAAAGTACCTAAGTGAGAGTGGAATTTCCCTGAGCCTGCCACTCCGTGTCCTTGGGATGTCTGGAGCAGTAAGAGAGATATACCCACACCATAGCTGCAGCTGTTCTCTGCTGAGCAGAAAAAAAAGGCTCTTAACTAATTAAGTGCTGGTTTACTATAGGGTACTTACGGGCTTTCTATAAGACTTGAGGCTATACTAAAAATCTAGATTATAATGCTTTCAGTGATAAAAGATATTGATCAAAAAGGAGTTGCAGAAGGGTCAAATTTTTTTTGGATAGGCCATCCATCCTTGGCTTATTTTTCAGGTCATAAGAGTCAGCACAGGGCTCTGCTAAAAACTGTGTTGACCTTGATGGGATCCAGATAAGAGACCCTATTAAAAGACCTTATTTCTCTGAGTGGCTCCTGACATTCCTGATACTTAAAAAGGAAAACATCATTCCAGGCAACTACCAACCTATTAAATCTCTTGGAAAAAGTTTTATAATATAGATTAGCTAAGTGTCACTTTGGAGATCAGAGATAAGCATATATTTAGGAGAACTTATGAGGGAAATCAGTTGGGTTACATACCCTGACGTTGTCCTCCTGACCCTGTTCCTGACTTCTTCTGGACCTCAAAAGCATGCTCCTTCTACTGCTGGCTCATCCTGACACTTCTTTCAATTCTATAAGCCTCCTCTGGAAGTCTAACAAACCTGAGACCCAAGAACTGTGTAATATCCTTCCACAAGGCCTGCCTTACTTCTCCCATTGGTGAGTTCCTCCAGGAACCTTCCTTTCACAGAGGGGCTGAGACTGATCTACCTTTGATTGTTCTCCTGGACTTGTTGCTGGCTTTCTCTGGACTTCAAAACCATGACCCCTCTTGGGTACTTTTAACCTCTTTTATGTGTCTTCTTCCCCCATTATAACCTAAGCTCCTTTAGGATAAGAACTGTCTTTCTTTTTGCTCACATTTGTATCCTTGGTGCCTGATGCATGGTAACTACTTAATAAATGTTTGTTGTCCTGCCTTGCCTCAGTCAACTAGTTTTTAAAAAGGGCAGTTTGAAAAAGTATAAATCTGTAGAGTGTTAGAAACTTTTAAAATATAAAAGCTATTTTTCATATTTTTAGAAAACATCTTAAAATTAGCTATATTTTGTATATATATTTGGGGAAATGTACTTTAGTTTGTCCCAGAGGGATACATAGGCCTTATCTATGCTGGTTTATACCTTTTTATCATTTTATTATATATAAGATAAGGCAACAGAGAGACAAAAGAATATCATATCCAGAAAGCCTTTATTATTTATATGCATGTATGTATGTGGATCGATCAATGAATAGATATATGCATACCAAAACCTGAGGAAAGTTCCCTAAAGAATTCTTACAGTTTTCTACCATTAGGATGTTAGTTTAGTGAGTTTACCAGATTAGCTAATTGTCACTTTGGAGATTAGAGATTAGACCCTACTGGATTGAAGCAAACCTGGGAGGGATTATGAGCTTTTGCCAAATGAGGTCTCCCTGATTAAGGAGAGGAGGCTGGAGTGGGACATCATCATTGAGATTCTGGTGCTTTGAATAGAAAGAAGAGAAAAGGAAGATAATAGCTCTAAGCCTGATACTCACCAACAAGACTGGTTTGCCATTTTTTTTTTATTAAGCATAAACTCAGCCTTTTTTTTTTTTAAATTAAAAGCTTGCAGGTTGTTGCAGTTCTGTATGTTGATTCTAATCACCAGTTGTCCTGACTCCTAAATTAGAGAACCTAGAGAACATAGGTTCCCACAATACATTTTTAAGCCTCATTTGTAGAAAGATAACAATGGTTTTCCATTCAACCTAAAAGCCAGTTCTGGCTTAAATGAGCTAATATGCAATATTAACTGTTATCTTCAGTAATCTCATAGCAACATCAGCATCATTTTGAAAGCCAGTATTTTTACTTCCCTTGATAAAGTGGATCTCAATTCACAGTAGACTAAAGGGAAAAGCAAAATCAACTCTTTGTTCCACTTCTGTGCAATCTTGAATGACATCATTAAAGGGACTACCATTTTTATTTTCATTTTGAACCTCAAGAATCTCAGATTTTTTTTTGTCTAATTTCTATACCGTTCTATTCATATAGCTTACCTTCTGTCTAAGAATACATACTAAGCATTGGTTCCAAGGCAGAAGAGCTAAAAGGGCTAGGCAGTTGGGTTTAAGTGGCTTGCCCAGGGTCACATAGATAAGAAGTATCTGAGGCTAAATTTGAATCTAGGACCTCCTAACTCCAGGCCTGGCTCTCTATCTACTAAGCTACTTAGCTGCCCTTTCACATAGCTTTTGAAAAACTACTATCCAAAATCTAACTTTTCTAAAGAGGAATCTGTAGATATTACTTAAGTGGCGGTTTTGGTGACCAAAATAATGATCTTCATTAGTCTAGGCATTTAAATATCTAATAAGAACTCATTTTCATTTTCTTGGAAATCACATACAAAGATGGTAAACACCACAGACAATAAAGCCATAAGTGTCATGATAAAATTGTTCTGCTTGAAAATTTGTTTCTGAATTGGCCCCCTTGTTAAACTCTTATGGTAGGGGGCAGCTGGGTAGCTCAGTGGATTGAGAGCCAGGCCTAGAGACAGGAGGTCCTAGGTTCAAATCTGGCCTCAGACACTTCCCAGCTGTGTGACCCTGGGCAAGTCACTTGACCCCCCATTGCCTGCCCTTACCAATCTTCCACCTATAAGTCAATACACAGAAGTTAAGGGTTTAAAATTAAAAAAAAAAAAAACTCTTATGGTAAATCCTTGTCCCTGAGTCTATATGGGGTTGGAACAATACTCGGATTACAGATCTGGAAATTTTATAAGCCAATATCTGTGGAATCCCCAAATTTGAGTAGTTTTCCATATTCCTTTACAATTTCATATATCTGGAACACTGCCAGCAGCCTCTGAGGGATCATTTTAACTATTAACCATTCTGGATACACACTATCATATCAGTAAGCTACTCATTTTTTGACATGAAACCATGTAACAAAACTGACCACTTCAGAAGCACTAGCTCCAGTTCCTTTAAACACAGTGTTTCAGACATAATTGTATTTTGTTCTAATGATGATTCCTTTTATGAAATCAATTAATTCACATGTTACCTAGTCTCACTTTCAGAAACTGAACTCTTAATTTTCATGGGATCATCCCCATAGATTTAGAGCAGAAAAATCTGTCTAAAATCCCACAATGATAGTCAGGACCCTTACCTCTAAATCAAATATCCATTCTCCGGTACTGCCCTGCTTTTCATATCTGAACTTTGTTTGGGTTTGATGTTTATAAAATAGTCTTTTAAGCCTTTCATTTGGTCCCACTTTGTAAAGTTCTATCCTAATAAAGCCATGCGATGCTTTTGTTGTGTTAGGGGATAGGAGGTTAGAAGGAATGTTTAAAGACAGGATGAAGGTCCCTTGAGATTAAATCAGGACAATCTTCTTAGATTTCTGCAATGTCTTTTAGCAACTCTGTTAGAAATTACTTTTTTTTTTTAAACCCTTACCTTCCGTCTTGGAGTCAATACTGTGTATTGGCTCCAAGGTAGAAGAATGGTAAGGGTAGGCAATGGGGGTCAAGTGACTTGCCCAGGGTCACACAGCTGGGAAGTGACTGAGGCCAGATTTGAACCTAGGACCTCCCGTCTCTAGGTCTGACTCTCAATCCACTGAGCTACCCAGCTGCCCCCTAGAAATTACTTTTTTAAGAGTGTTTTGTTATCTGGAAGTTGGTTGTACAGGTATAAAGTTCAGGGTTCATCTTTAACTGGGAATTTGAATGTTTTTTAAAATGGGTGGAGGGGCAGAGACAAGTTGGTGACTTAGAAGCAGCAAAAATCATTTCCTCTGTGAAAACCCTTCCACACCAATCAAAAACAAAGTGCTTCAGGGGGACAGAAGACCAAATCTAACAACACCGACAGAGCCATGGGACCTTCCTGCTTGATTCAACTAAGGTATGTAGAGAAGGTTGAATTCTCGAGTTTAAGGAAAAGAAAGAAGGAAGATTCCCCGTGCCCCTCCCCCACCTCCTGTGCTGAGACTCCAGAAGCCTTTGCTTTCTGCCATAACTACACAAACCCAGGGCTCTGACCACAGCTGGCAAAGAGACAGCTAGAGGAGAGAAGCAGAGAAGAGGGCAGACTGTTCGAGGCCTTCAGCCACCAAATTTCTACCTTAGGCCTCTGCCTCTGGAAGGTTGGACCTCAGGGCACATTCATCTCTACAAATCAGCTCAACTGGCTTAATCCAGTTTATCAATAGTGCAGAGAAGAAGCCTCCAGAGGACAGAAAAGCTCAATCTCAGAGCTAGCAAAAAAACCAGAAGAGCAAGTGTACAAAATAGACAGAAAGCCAAACTCAACAACAAGACAGAGCCACAGGTCTCTCCTATTAAACCCAACCCAAAGAGTATGCAGATAAAGTCAAATTCTCCGGTGTAAAGGAAAAATCCAACACCCCTTCCCCACTGCTGCTCTGAGACCCATGGTAAAAATCAGGCTGCCTGGGATCACAGGGCAAAGGCTGCAAACTCAAAAGAGTACCTTGGTATCACCATGGGAAGCTCAGGGCTCTGACTGGGTGTCTGGTAGAAAGGAGTAGAGAAGAAGACCCTTCAGCCTCCACACCTTCACTTTCACCTTCAGCCTCTGCAGGCAATTGGGGAAGGTCTGGCCTCAGGGCACATTAATATAATAGATCAGCTCCAGTCAGCCTAATCCAGTTGATTAGTTGATCTCAGAATAGCAGAGAAGAAGCTCCTTTAGGACAAAAAAGCCCAAACCCACAGATCCAGCAAATAAACAGAGAAGCAAGAATACAGCCAATAAGGAGGGAGAAAGTAGGAAAAAATATGAGTAAACAACAGAAAAAAGAGGGACTGCTTCTATTCAGGTAATGAACAAAGAACAAATGGAACAGAGGAGAACCAAGGAACACCAAGCAAAACTCAGAACTCCAAGGACTTGGACATGGGCTCTGGAAGAACTCAAAACACAATTCAAAAAACAGTTAAGAGAGGTTGAAGAAAATTGGGAAAAGGACTTAAAAAGCAAAATAGGTCATCTGGAAACAGAGACACATGAACTAAAACAAGAAAATAGTGTCTTAAAAGCAAGAATTAACCAGCTTAAAAGCAAGGCAAAGAAAGTAAAAAATAAAAACAATGACCTACAAAGAAAAATAGACCAAAAGGAAAAGGAGGATCAAAAAGTCAGGGATGAAATTCAATCTTTAAAAATTCAAATCAACCGACTTAACAAGGCAGCAAGAATCTATAAAACAAAATCAAAAGAATGAAAAAAATCGAGGAATGTATGAAACACCTCATTGATAAAACAATAGACATGGAAAATAGATCCAGGAGAGACAATTAAAGAATTATTGGACTATCGGAAATTCATGAACAAAGAAAAAGCCTGGACTGTCATTCTACAGGAAATATCCAAGAAAACTGCCCTGATATTTTTGAACAAGTTGTAAAGAGTGAATCAAACTTTCTTTGTCTGTCAATCAATCAACCAAAAACTTAAACACCCCTACTTAACACTAAGTAAGGGAGTTCCTATGACTTGACATAGAAAGTTTGATTCATTCTTCACAAAGAGGATAAAGTAGAGATTGAAAGAATTCACAGATCACCTCCTGCATTAAATCCCCAATCGACAACAGCCAGGAATGTTATAGCTAAGTTCAAGAACTTCCAGACCAAGGAAAAGATACTATAAGCTGCTAAAAAGAAACAGTTCAGATGTCATAGAGCCACAGACAGGATTACACAGGAACTGGCTGCATTCCACATTGACAGACTGGAAGGCATGGAAAATGATATTCCAGAAAGCAAGGGAATTGGGTCTACAACCAAGAATCAACTAACCAGCAAAATTGACTATATTTTTGAAGGGGAAAATATGCCCATTTAATTAAATAGAAGATTTCCAAGCATTCCTGAAGAAAAGACCAGAAAAAATCAGGGCTAGATGGATTCACAAGTGAATTTTGTCAAACATTTAAAGAACCACTAATCCCAATACTATACAAACTATTTGACAAAATAAGCAAAGGAGATTTGCCAAATTACTTTTATGATGCAAATATGGTACTGATTCCAAAGCCAGGAAGACTAAAAACAGAGAAAGAAAACTATAGACTAATCTTCTTAATCAACATAGATGCAAAAGTCTTAAATAGAATACTAGCAAAAAGACTACAGCAAGTTATCATGAGGATTATTCGCTGTGACCACGTGGAATTTATACCAGGAATGCAAGGATGTTTTAATATTAGGAAAACCATCTATATATTTGACCATATCAATAACCAAACCAACAGAAAACACATCATTATCTCAATAGAGGCAGAAAAAGCCTTTAACAAAATACAACACCCATTCCTATTGAAAACACTAGAAATTATAAGAATATATGGGGCTTTCCTAAAAAATAATAAACAGAATATATTTAAAACCATCAGCAAGCATCATCTGCAATGGGGATTAGTTAAGAAGCTTTAAGCATTAAGATCAGGAGTGAAGCAAGGATGCCCATTATCACCTTTATTATTTAACATTGTACTAGAAATACTAGCAGTAGCAATTAGAGAAGAAAAAGAAATTGAAGGGATTAAAAGTATGCAATGAGGAGACTAAACTATCACTCTGCACATGATATGTTGGTCTACTTAGGGAATCCTAGAAAATCAACTAAAAAGCTAGTGGAAATAACCAACAACTTTAGCAAAGTTGCAAGATACAAAATAAATCCACATAAATCATCAGCATGTCTATATATATATCCAACAGAATTCGGCAGCAAGAGTTAAAAAGAGAAATTCCACTTAAAATCACCATAGACAATATAAAATATGTAAGAATCTATTTGCCAAGACAAACTCAGGAATTATATGAACACAACTACAAAACACTTTCCATACAATTAAAACTAGATCTAAATAATTGGAAATACATTAATTGCTCATGGGTAGGACAAGCTAATATAATAAAAATGACAATCCTACCCAAATTAATTTACTTATTTAGTGCTATACCTATCAAACTACCAAGAAACTTTTTTTATAAAATTAGAAAAAATATAACAAAGTTCATCTGGAAGAACAAAAGATCAAGAATAGCAAGGGAACTAGTGAAAAAAAATGTGAAGGATGATGACCTAGCAGTACTAGATCTTGAACTATATTATAAAGCAGTAGTCAACAAAACAATATCGTACTGGCTAAGAGACAGAAGGGTGGATCATTGGAATAGACTTGGGGTAAATGACCTCAGCAAGATAGTGTTTGATAAATCCAAAGATCCTAACTTTTTTGACAAGAACCCACTATTTGACAAAAACTGCTGGGATAATTAATTGGAAAACAGTATGGGAGAGATTAGGTTTAGATCAACATCTCATCACACCCTAGACCAGTGATGGGCAAACTATTCTCCTCAGGCCAGATCCAGGCCATAGTTTGCCCATCACTGCCATATACCAAGATAAATTCAGAATGTGTAAACGACATAAATATAAAGAGGGAAATTTTAAGTAAATTAGGTGAACATAGAATAGTATACCTGTCAGATTTATGGGAAATGAAAGAATTTAAGACCAAGAAAGAGATAGAGAATATTACAAAATGAATAATTTTGATTGCATTAAATTGAAAATTTTTTGTACAAACAAAGCCAATGCAAATGGGGAAAATATTTATAAGAAAAACCTCTGACAAAGGTCTAATTTCTCAAATTTATAAGGAGTTATGTTAATTGTACAAAAAAATCAAGCCATTCCCCAATTGATGTTCCCCATTGGTAAATGGTCAAGGGAGATGAATAGGCAGTTTTCAGATAAAGAAATTAAAACTATCAGTAAGCACATGAAAAAGTGTTCTAAATCTCTCATAATTAGAGAAATGCAAATTAAAACAACTCTGAGGTACTACCTCACACCTAGCAGATTGGCTTATATGACAATAAAGAAAAATAATATATATTAGAGAGGATGTGGCAAAATTGGGACACTAATACACTGCTGGTGGAGTTGTGAATTGATCCAACCATTTCTGAAGGGCAATTTGAAACTATGCCCAAAGAACTTTAAAAGAATGCATACCCTTTGATCCAGCACTACTTGGTTTATACACCAAAGAGATAATAAGGAAAAATACTTGTATAAAAATATTTATAACCTCACTGGTTGTAGTGCAAAAAAACTAGAAAATGAAGGGGTGCCCATCAATTGGGGAATGGCTGAACACATTGTGGTATCTGCTGGTGATGGAATACTATTGTGCTCAAAGGAATGATGAACCGGAGGAATTCCATGTGAACTAGAATGACCTCCAGGAATTGATGAAGAGTGAAAAGAGTAGAACCAGGAGAACATGGTACACAGAGACTGATACACTGTGGTAAAATAAAATGTAATGGACTTTTCTACTAGCAGCAATGCAATGACCCAGGACAATTCTGAGGGACTTATGAGAAAAAACTCTATCCACATCCAGAGAAAGAACTGTGTGCTCAGAAATGCAGAAGAAAAACATATGATCAATAACATGGTTCAATGGGGATGTAATTGGGGGTGTTGACTTTAAAAGATCACTCTGTTGCAAATATTAATAATATAGAAACAGGTTTTGAACACGTATAACCCAGTGGAATTGCACTTCAGCTCCTGGAGGGGATGGGGAACATGAATCATGTAACTATGGCAAATTATTCTTAATTAATTAATTTTTTAAATCTCCTGAAGTGACTCGTAGAGGTTTTTTCTTAGGGTTCCTTCAGTGGCAAAGAAGCTGTTTTTCATGTTGAGATCAGGGAGCTGCCTTTTTCTGCTACCACATGGTCTAAATAGCACCAAAATGATATATTGAAGATTTAAAGGACAGTACTAGTTTGATATTTCTCAGGTTATAAAATCTCAAGTCAAGAAGTCAAAACCAATTTTTCCCCTGTTAACTTAATTGAACTAGATTATCTCTAAAACCTAAACACCTATGACTATAACTTACTGTGTCTAGTATTCTATACCAATGAATTTTAAAGTCTCTTCCCATGGCCTAAAAAGGTAAAATAAAAGTAGGTAAGCAGAAAATTATTTCTCAGAAAGAGTCATCATTGATTATGAGAGACCAGTGCTTTTCAAGGAAGTCCTAAGCATAGTAGGAAATCTAAAAATAACTTAAACTACTGATAGATCCAGAGATTACAGAAAGTGATGAGCATTGAACAAGAAAGATTTTCATGCATTATGAAATAGATGATCATCTCAGCAAAAGGTATGTAATGTTAGCTTTTAGGCATATGACAGCTCATTAGTTCAAAATAATGTCTTGTATGTAGGATTTAGAACTGAAGGGTCTTCAGAGCCCACCTAGTTTTGCAGTTGAGGAAAATGAGGCCCAGGGAAGTTGTGACTTCTCCAGTTACACAGTAATAAGCATTAGAAATAAGACAGGTCCTTATACTCCAGAGCAAGTGTTCTTTCTACTACTGAGATATATAGGTTATATATCTATAGTATATATAATCAGTTATAGATACAGTAGGACCGCCTTATCAGCAGTTTTGCTTTCAGCATTTTCAGATATCCATGTTCAACCCAAAGCACTAGAGGTCTACCCACAAAGCTTCAAAGTCCACTCACAATAGTAACTCTTCTGTTTCCATTTTCACTTTTTTTTTATATTTTGCTTTGGTTTTTTTGCAGGGGAGTAGGAAGTTCTGAAGCATGGAGACAAGGGGCAGGAGTGGGGTAAGAGAGTACATATATATGGGGTCATCATATGTTTACTTATATCTATGGTTTTAGCCATCCACAATAAGTCTTTGAACATCTTTTGGGTATGGTTACAAAGGAAGTTTGATAGGAGCACAATAAATTGATGCAGATCCATCAATAAAGCTAGAAAAAATACCTTAAAATTGCATCTACATAAGAATGAGAACCTGGTATCCTCTTACTGTATATATAAAGATATCTATAATGTGATAAATGGTGATATAGAGATTACACATATCTCTTTATCTCAGTTTAATATGATTATACTACTAGCGTAATATAGATTTTTACATATATCTATGTATCTATGTAATATAGTAGATTATGTACATATATCTCAATTTAATATCAGTATGTCATAGATTTTATATACGTATCAATGTAATATAGTAGATTACACTATCAGTATAATACATAAAATTATATATATATATATATCAGTGTAATATAGTAGCTTTTATTATCAGTGTAATGTAGTAGACTTAGAAAGAGAAAGAAAGTATGTGCATAAAGAAGAGATCTCTATATGTGTGTGTAATTTAACTCAAGGAAATAATTTACTTTTAAAATTAGTTTTCAAATATTTAGGTATAAGGTAGGGTCACATATTTGAATCTGAAAGGGACTTTAGAGGTCATCTAGCCCAAGTCCCTAATATAATTGAGGTCCAAAGAAGAGAAATGGTTTCCCAGTGGTCAGGCTCAAAATGCAGCACTTTTTCCTATTACATCAAAATATCATCTTCATATTGAGGCACTTGACCCTAACCACAGAATCCAAGTTCTCAGTCCTTTGGAGACATAATAATGAATTTTAAAGAAATTTTTTTTAGTCCTAATGATGGATTGCACCATTCTATTTAGTGTGTTTCCACTGAATTCCCCTTCTAACTGTTCCCAAAAGATGTTGTCTTTTTGCATAGATTACAGTGAAACTAACTAACCTACTTCTAGACCAAATTTCGATTTGGTTCTTATGGTGTCGTCAATTCAAGGGAGATGGGAGACAGGGAGGGCAGAGGATAATAGTTCCATTGAAGAATTAAAGGGCTCCTTCTTGCTTACTTGTATTCTTTAAAAAATATAATGAATAAAACAATGTCTATTCTCAAAGAACACAGGCTAATAGGGGAGTCAAAGATATATATAAATTAAAGAATCTTGTCTCTGCCCTCTTTTTCTCCATACACATCTTTCCTTAACAGTCTGATTTATTCCTGTGGCTTCGACTGTTCTCTGAGCAAATGACATCTAAATTTGTATTTCTAGTCTTGACCTCTCTTCTGAGTTTCAGATACACATCTCCAACCACCTTTAAGACATGTCCATTTGTTTCGTTGCCACATTAAACTCATAATGTTCCAAATTAAGCTCATCTTCCTCTAAGCCTTTACATTAGTTTATCTACTGTTACTATAATAATAATAATAATAATAATAATAATAATAGGTAGCATTTATATATCACTGTAAGGTATACAAAGTGCTTCATATATACATTTAGATTTGATCCTAATAATTACTCTCTAGGGATAAAAGTATATTTTCATTTTGTCAAGAGTTTGAGTAACTTGCCTGTGCTCATAGTACTAGTAAATATCTGATGTAAGATTCAAACAGGTTTTTTCCTTCCTAACTGACATGTTAAAGAAATAGGTGTCACTCCTCATATTGGTGGCACCATTTACCAAATCTCTCATGTTCAAAATCTTGCAATAACCTTTGATTCTTCCTTCTATATCATCTTTCTTATGTAGTTAGTTATGTTATCAAGTGCTGCCAAATCCTACCCCTACAATATCTTCATCATCTCTCCTTCCCTCTGGTTTGCCATAGCCACACCATAGTTCAGGTCATATTTGCCATCTGCCTCAACTGTTTGAGCAGCCTCCTAAAATTTTTTCAAACCTCAACTCTCTCTTCCCTTATCCAATCAATCCATCATCCCACTATCACAATGATATTAACAGCTAAATTCCCACCTTCTGATCTCCCACAGCACTAATGTCTTCCTTCTCATGATTCTCTCCAATTAATTGCATGTAGTTGTTTCCATATTTTCTCCCACACTAGACAGTGAGGACAGAAACTGTCTTTTGCTTTCACAAATAGGCATTTAATATATGTTTATTGATTGATTCCTTCTTCATGGGTCTGGTTACATCATTCTTTTGTTAAAAATCTTAAGTGGCTCTATTACTTAAAAAGTTCAAGCTTTTTACTTGGCATTTAAGACCTTTTGTTCTACTTTCCAGTTTTAGGTTAGATTACTTACTCCCTTTCATACAACCAGCCTCCAGCCAAATTAACTTCATTTTCTGACTCACATGTCTTTATTCAATCTAATCAATGTCCTTAATATATCCTCTCTCCCCTATATCACTGTAGAATTCCTTCCTGTTCTTAAAAATGCAATTCAAATGACATGTGCTCAGTGAAACTTTCCCTGATTTCCTCTTTGGGGTATGGACAAAAGACCTTTTATTTATTTTGAACCTAATGTACTTATTGTGTAGCATTTTATCATGATTATAACTAATATAGCTAGACATTGCTGGGCCCAGGTACTAGAGTGATCTTTCTGATCTAGGGGCCACCTTTGATCTGGACTTGAATACAAGATCAGAGAAGGTTTAGTCATTGGGAAGCCTGACATCCTAAGAGAGGCACAAGATTCAATAATTTAACTTTTAACTATTGTTATACTCTGCCATAATATTGGGATTCAGGCCTGATTGGAAAATAAAGCAGTTTGTGAGACTACTAAATAGTCATTCTTACATTTCCCCGTGGCTTTTCACTATTTTTTCAAAGTCTGTGTCTTCGGTTCAACCAGGTTAAGATTTGGCCTACTATTGTTAGTTCCAATGTAGAAACTCCCCGATAGACCCAGCACCTCTAAACCTCTTGAACTCACCAAGAGCTCAAAGCTTTGTCATATCCATTTCAAAGGTATTCCATATGCAGGGAAGAAACACAAAACATAGATGATAGCCAGAGTACAAGATCCAGTCTCAGATTCAAGAAAGACTTTCATGTGCTCATGGCAAACAAGTTGGGGAACAGAACAAGTTACCCTTTTCTTACTTTTCATGGGAAGCCCCTGAATTACATGACAACTTTCAAGTTATAGAAGGGTGTCTTATTTTACTAGTTTGAGGAAGTTCAAAATCTTAGGTGTAGTACAAGCAAATATGAAATATATAAGGCTTGACAGATAAAAAAGCTAGCTTTATTGAGGGGAACATGCAATAAAGAAGGGCAAACAGGGATGCTGTAAATGGGTCAGCTCCACTGGGGTTCACTGGAAGGGCATGCCAAAACCAAAAGTCTGGTGCATTTTTAAAAGGTTCTTATTTAGATCCAGCTTGACCAGAAATTGAGGAGAAGGAATAAGTGCCTGGACCTGACAACTGGTACTGATTAAGAAAGGGAATTGTTGAGGAATTGGAATCTATTGATATTCATTTTCCTGACCAGCAAAAAAAGGAATTTTCAGCATTGACTGCTGGTCTCATTTTGAGACCATGATCCACTTTGTCTGAGTCATCTTTGTTTAGCCCCTGGTGAAGTTGGGGGGAAGGTAACTACTTTGGATCAAGGAAAAGGTGGGTCAGGGTGGTAGTCACTCTCATTTTATAGGTCCAATGATTCATCATCTCTTTGTGCTCAGTGACCAATAAAGGGATTGCTTTAGCATCCACATAGCTCTCAAGCACTGTCATACTAGAAACATTGAGGGAATTCATTATTCTCAGAGTATTCAGATCCTGAGCTAGCAGTCCACCAGAAGCAAGCAAGGCAGCTTTGGCTTATCTTTTTCAACCTCCAGCTACTATAAGAACCATAAGGGCTGGGACCCTGCTTTATCTCATCTTGCATCACCCTTAGAACCTAGCACTGTGTTCAAATATAGCAAGTTCTTAATTTTTGTTGATTGAGTGAATAAATTGGAATTAATTTCATTAATAATGTTTATTAATTAATATAATATTAATTCATTAATAAATGTTTATTTTAACCTCTCATGCATGTAGGCAAATTAATAGTACAAGAAAGAGTTGTGCGATAGTTCCATGTTTTTAATATGAAGAATTCCTTGAGATTATCATAGTCCTAGACCAGTTATGTCATTTATCCATATTGATTAAGCCTTTGCCTAGTTAGCAGTTTGCTGTGTATTATGATTATGTACTTATGATTTATCCACAATTAGACATAAGGTGGGGTGTGGGGGGTAAGGAGGGAAGTGTATATGGGGTCTATCATCCAAGTGGAAACCAGTGTTCCTCAGTGGGTGCTCAATTTAGATTTTTTTTTTCCCTTTGAAGAACTGCTGATGCAAATATGTGAAGCCAGGCAGAGAGAGATTAAAAGAACCTTGGAAGCCTAGACAGCTGGGGACCATTAGTAAACTCTACTAATCACATGGTTCAGTTTAGTCTTGCTCAAGGACACAAGGATACACTAGATGCCCTGTGAAGGTCCCCTCTACCCTTGTGAATCTGTAGTTCAGTGATCCGGAACCAATTTTTGTAAAAAGGAAAATCTAACTTCTTCTTAGGCTATTGAGAAAATCCATATTGACTAGAGAATTTGTATTAAAACCAATGCAAAACATTCAATAGTTTGGGATGCTGCAAATTTTTCCTTGTGCAATGAGTACTTCCCAGTTGTTATTACCTCAGGAGCAAAGCATGACATTACCATTTAAATATCACTATTGTTATGTGAAGAAATGCCCTGAGAGCTACAGGATTTTTTTAAATTTTTTGATAACTAAATTACTCTGATCTATTTATTGGGAATTTTGCCTGGTTTCGAGGTTAAGCAGACTGAGAAATGAACTTAAAGAAAATTCTCAAATTCTGAATGGATTTCTGTTGTAGACTAGAATGAAGAAGGATGGGCTAATTATTGGGGCTAACTTAATAACATAGCAGTTCTCCTTGTGTGGTTTTTTTTTCTGGAATACAAAATTTAGTAAAATTAATTTTAAACAATGGCATCTGGTCACAAGAGCTTTCTAAGATGTCAGTGAAAAATATCATTTCATTGAAAGGAAATTATAGAGTCTAGTAGCTTCAGGCAACATCAAAGTACTTGGTAATCTTTTCTTACCAGCCAGTTTACAACATTTAACAGAATTTCTTTGACTCATATTCTTTTCTACTCATGTAGTATTTTTTTTTTTTGCCTTCAATGACTGGCTGCATATCTGGAACTCGACAAGTTTAAGGATATGTTTTCCTCCAAGATATAGTCCATTTTACTCAGCCACAAAGAGACTTCCTCACATTCATATGTTGTTCTCATTAATATCCTAAGAATTTTCTACACAGTAGCAGTTGTAAGGGGGAGAAAAATCCATCCACATGGTGCTGATAAATAGAACCAGACTGATAGCCCAGACGGCTTTTTTTTTTTAATCCAGTGAATAAATAGTAGCAGTGTTAGCTTTCCCATTCTAAGGTATCAAGTAGAAGTGGTCATTTTGGGATTGTTCAGTTCCTAGGAGAGCCAGTTTCAAAAATCACCATCTCATTTCCCGTTGACAATAGGCACTCAATCTACCATCTGCTTTATAATATAATTTGAAGATTGTTTGCCTTGGGCTAGTTTTCATAGAAAAAGAAGAAAAGGGAGTTGGGTCTACGTAAGAAATGCCATCCTGGGTCAAATCCTTGCAGTCCAATATTATTTCTTTCGCAGGGAACATATTATGTGAAGATCTGATTCTCTTCAACCTCAAAGATGAGAAACATCCATGTTCAAATCTAATATTGTATTATGTATATGTAAAATATGAATTTGTCTAAATCCTTGTTGAATCTATTTGTTTTTAGCAGGAATTTTCTTCTTGAGGTGATAAATAACTTAAGTTTACTATATATTGTATGAAGCAATTTTCATCATTTCTGCTTATTCTAAATTGTCTCTCTAAATCTTCAAGTACTATATCCCCATTTTAGTATCCTTGAACTTGATAAATAAGTTTTCATCTTATTTATATTCCCCCAAGGAAAATGTAAGTTGATGAGGGTAAAGATATTTTTAAAAATCTTTGTATACACAGTACTTTGCACACCATAGACACTTAGTAATTATTAATTGAATGAACGAATATTTAGTATTAGAGAGCCCAGTGGTACCCTCCCTCAGACTTCATCAATACAGAAGAACAATTACTAATAATTTAAAATTTTCTCTATGTGGTAGACTACACTCTACCACTATTTTAGTTGACCTCCAGTTTTCTCTTTCCTGAGTTCTATCAATTAGAAGAACCTTACACAGTAATAATCTAGGTGTCATGTCAAGCAGGATAGTGTTTGCTTTGTTTGTTTTGTTTGCACTTTCCTTCCTGAAGCTACCCAATATTTTGTTAGCCTTTACCTACAGCAAACACTTTGGGCTGATTTTCTTAGGGCACAGCTTATCATTCTTGTCAGGTACCTTTTCTGAATTTAATTGATACTACTGATCTCATTGTGATATTATTGGCATGATTAACAAAGGAGACCCAGTGGAGACACAGGACATGAATTAACTGCCATTCTGGATTATCCATCTGTAGGATAGATAGAAACACTCTAGCATAGAGCTCAAGTATTTAAATGTCCCTCAACTTCTGGCTATCAGAGTCCTACAGCTTCTGCCATGAGACAGCTGTCATGTCTTCCTAAACACTTCTCATTTCTAGGCTAAATATCCCCAATTCTTCCACTTTATCTTTTTGCAGTATGACTTCCAGTACTCTGACAGTTCTGGCTACTTTCCTTTGGGTGGTATCCAGCTTTGATTGGTATCAATGCCTTTCCTAAAATGAGGCACCCAGAATCAAACATAGATAGCACATAAAGAGGGACTTTTGCCTTATACACTTTAGCTTTATAAATCTCACCACAATAGCAATGTCATTTTATTTCTTTCAGCTTTTTATTCTTGCATTCCACTAAAATTTCCAGATAGTTTTTATATAAACTCTTGGCAAGCCATACCTTCGCTATGCCATACTAGTAAAAGAGATGCTTATGTGAACCATTTGCAGTAACCAGTAGCACATTGCATAGTATAGTAGGTACTTGTAATTATAAATAGATATAAGAAGTAAATATAATATAATAAATATTTGTTGACTGTATGAAAAAATGGATGTGAAAAAATGAAATATTGTAATATTGTCTTTTCTGATAGAATATAAGTTCCTTGAGGATAAACACTATACTATTTTTTTGTCTTTGTATCCTCAGCACTAAGCACAGTGCCTGGCATATACTACATGCTTAGCAAATGCTTGACAGCTCATCAATTATGGTGTCTCCTCCCCATAGGTTTCTCATGTACTGTGACTTTACCATCACTGGAGAAGAAGAGTCACTTTACCAGAAATGTATTAATTTATTTATAGTCCAAGCTATATATATGAAAGCCAGCTCATCTTCAAAGCCATTCCGTGTGTGAGAACTCTATTAACATAGTTTTTATCATTTTCCCCTAAATCCACTCCCTTGTGCTTGCCTACATTGAAATGTTTCTTCTATTGTAAACACAACATCAGGTCCTGGGTTCACCAGAGACTAGCTCCATTAGGGTCCTGGGAGACAGTTCTCTACTTCTACCAGTAAAAGGGCTCCATGACCCAGGTCATCTCAGCCATTGTAACACCAACGCTAATTTTCCTGTCTTAACCATGACTCTAGCCCCTTTTTCTCTCTGGATATTGTGACTACTTCTTATGTTCAGTTTTTACGTCTCAGAATTCAGCCTGTTTCCTTAATTCTTTGACTCTCAGATGGCAAATTGTTCCCTCTGAAACTGATATTTTAATTTCCTCCTGGTCCACTGCTTCAGCTAGACACCTATTACCAGTAATGCAAGTGTTCCTGATCTCCTTTTTGTTCCCCATGGCAACTGACATTCTCTCTGCCCCACTCACCCTGCCTTCCTTGGTAAGAATAAAAGCCTGATCAGTCACTCAGCCAAGTTGTCTCCTCAGCCAGTCCCTTTGACCCAGACAGTCTGGATTATCCCTTTACTGTCACTCCTGATTGATATCATGTCAGGAACAGTGCCTTGTAGTCAAAAGGACAGGGAAGGGAATGAGCACTACTATGTGCCAGGAAATGTGCTAAGCATTTTACAAATATTTCACTTGATCCTCTCAGCAATCCTTTGAGGGATGTATTTTTATTATGCCCATTTTACAGTAGAGGGAACTGGTACAAACAAAGGATAAGTGGTGTGCCCAGGTTCACCCTGCTAGCACATGTCTGAGGCCAGATTTGAACTTTGCCACAAAAGACTCCTGAAATTTATCCATATTAGTTTGGAATGTCTCCAAAAGAAGTGTCATCTGTAAATTCAAACATGATACAAATGTTAAAGCAAGTGCTATTAAGAATCCTTGAGGACTTCCACAATTTATACTTCTCCTATCTACAGAAGTACTCACTTTCAACTTTTTGTTTTTTTTTTCTCACGCATTTGTTCATTCAACAAATATCATACTAGATCACAGCGATAAAAGTTTATGTTGACAACTTTGAAATAGGCCCCTCAAGGAACTCATGTTCCACTGGATGGAAATGCTATCAATGCAGATAAGTAAATATGAAAGATATGCCAAATAATGAAATAAAATGATTGCCTCAGTCCTGTGAGACAGTTTTTTGTTTTAAATTTTACATATATATGTTTGGTAGAGATCCATATCAAGTGATTTTTGAAATTTCAAACAGATAAACAGATTATATTACATTACCTACTTACACATTTTCCTCCTCCAAGGACTCTAGTGTATGAGCTAAGATGATTTTCCCTTATGTTCTGCAGAGAATTCTTTGCTTCAACGCTCAAGAATCCTCCTCCCCCTGTTGATATCACCTGCTTGCCTGGATTGGAAGTGCTACTGCTTAGTTGTAGTTCTCAGGGACCCCTGTGAAGTTCTTATGAATGGGGATCATGTTGACAATCTGCCAGCCCTTCAGCACAGTGGTCATTTATAAAGGCAGGTTCTTTGGCCTGCATTTCCACAATTTCACCCTTGAGTTCCTTTGAAACTCTCTGATGGATACCATCTGGTCCTGATGGTGTAGCTTACACCTATGCTATCAATTAGGTTTTGATTATTCTGTGCACTTAAAATGATTTGATCAAATATACCATTTGACTATTTAAAGGGTTGGGAGAGGTGGGGTGCAGTTTGAAACTAAGAATGATCTTCCTGAGGAAAGGAATTTAGCAGGTGCTATCTTTCCATTCTTGAAAAGATAGCAGAGAAGCAATCAAAAACCTCATTTGGTTCCAGTTGTTCTCTAGCTGGTTCCCTTCAGCCCTACCCCACCATAAAGAATCTGTTATTTATGTTTAAGTTGTTTATAAGCTAAGAGTAGCAATGGTTGAGGTGATGTGGCTACCATGTCCTTCTCAGGAGTATAATAGAAGAACATGGCTCTGGTAGAGATAGAATTGATACTGAAAAGTAGCAAATTAATTTAATTTTGGGAAAGTGTGAGATAATTCGGTTCAGCATATATTTTTTAAGTGTCTTTTGTGAGAACCAGGCCTGGAGGTGGGAGGTCTTTGATTCAAATGTAACCTCAGATACTTCCTAGCTATGTGACCCCAGGTTAATTCCTTAACCCACATTGAGTCCCTTTTACTGTTCTGCCTTAGAACTGACACTTAATATTGATTCTAAGACACGATGTAAGTATTTTTTAAAGTGTCTATTACACCCAAAGCATCATACTTAAGTATGAAACAAAAATGAAGTAGTCCCTTCCTTCAAGAAGCTTACCAGGTAGGAATGTATATTTAGCCAAGTATATACAAAAATTATACATTCTAAGGGATAAATTCATACCACAAGAGCTGTGATTTCAGTAATAAGAATATTTCTTCCAATGATAAGAACTGTATTCCATTTAAACCTGTTCATACCAAGCTAGTGTCTTCTAAGACCTTATATAAATTTGGCACTGGGTAGCTACACAATATGTTAGTATCCATTCTTATGTTCTCTAGATAAGGTACTGATTCTAATGGAATATAAAGATTGTCCCTTGCTCTTGCTTATCTTTTTTTTTTCCTGATGGCATACTTTATGCCAATTCTCCAGTGTGATTCTTATTTATTATGTTATCCTTTGGGTATTCCTCAACTCAGGTTATTTGGAAACTTTAGTATTCAGTGACTCACAGCTATATAAAATAAATGGAAGAATAGTGTTTAAAAAAAGATGAGACTTTGTTTCAGAGGAAAGCTTGAAGGTCTTTGAAGGAAATGTATAATTCCCCAAATTATTAAGTACTAACTATGCTAAGTGCTAGGGATATAAAGAAAGCCAAAAACATTGGCTATTCTCTCAAGGAGAGACTCTCCCATTGTAATGGGAGAGTCAACATACACATGCAACTATGTACATCAAAATACATACATGGTAAATTTGATATTAATCAGAAGGAAGAAACCAGGGAGAGGGACAGAAGGCCCCTTGGAGAATATGGGTTTTAAGCTGAATCTTAAAGGAAAACAGAAAAGTCTTGATGCCAAGGTGAGGAGGTAGAGCATTCCAAAATGGGGGCTAGCTAGTAAAAAGGTACAGAATCAGAGAGGAAGTGTGTATTTGAAGATAAACATCCCTTATGTGTGTTTCTGACCCTATCTTATTGTCCATTTTCAATGTCTTTTCCAGATATTTGTATTGATAGATGAGATCTATGGTGGTCCACTCAATTTCACATAATTGCATTGATAATAGTCATTACTCATTCACTTGGTTTTTCCTATATAGATAATTGGGTTGATGTTGATGTTGAGTGATATTGACTCTCATTTAGGAAGCTCTGCAATGTTTCTTGGCTTGACATAATCAGTACAGTATCACTCAAAAATGAGAACATCTAGAGAACTCACCACCTATAAGCAGTTCTTCCCTGACTTGAATTTGGTGCTAGACCTCTTCCATGACAATGGCAGTCACCTTTAGATAACAGCTCTCTCTCTTATGTCTTATTTGGTATTGATGATCAGAGGTCAATGCTATCAGTGTTGTATCTCTTGTTACTTTCAAGAGAATCTTCTGATTTTGATATGTTTATGATAGTAGAAATTTAACTTGAGAATAACCTTTGGTTATGTTCTTCCAAATCAAATGGGTTTTTACAACTTAAAAAAAGTACAATCAAAACTAATATTTTAATGAATTTGGTGATTGCAAAAATATGGTTATTTATAGAATATTGCCTTCAAGAGTCTGCTCCACTTCTAGTACCCTCATCATGGACATTATTGACACATGTGTAGGTTACTTTAAAATTTTGGATAGGTAAGAAAGAAAACATATGATTATATATAAACATATATTGATATTCCCCAGGGTTTTTAAACCTTTACCTTCCATCTTAGAATCAATACTCCATGTGTTGGTTCCAAGGCAGAAGAGTGGTAAGGACTTGGGCAATGAGGGTTAAGTGACTTGCCCAGGGTCACATAGCTAGGAAGTATGTGAGACCAGATTTAAACTCTGAGCCTGACTTTCAGTCCTCTGACCCACATAGATGTTGCCCCCCTCTGGGTTATCTTTTAAAGAAGAAGGTATATTTGTTTATAGAAACATCAATTTAGACCTGGAAAAGACTTTAGAGATGATGTGGGCCAACTCCCTCGTTTTATAGATTAGAAAAATAAAGCCCAAAGAGATTATAAGGGGCTTGCCCAAAGTCAGATAGGTTGTAAGGGGTTGAGATAGGTTCTGAGCTTAGTTTCTCTGACTCTAAAAAATCATTTTCTTTACATTGCACTATATTACTTCCTTTCTATTATTTTTTCTCATATTTTTGGTATCCTTTTTTCTTTTTTCTACCTTGGGAATGAATTCCTCATTGCCCTCAAAATTATGTCAAGTCTATCTTCTATGAATTCTTAGCCTTATACAATTGCTATTCTGATATCTGTTTTCTACAATGCCATTTTGACTGTTTTTTTTTTAGTATATTCAGCATTGATGTTAAAGTATGAATATTGTGGCTCTATTTCCTCTGCAGATTTTTTACATTTTTTATTTTACCTCTTGTCCTTGTTCCAGCTTTATCCTTTAATCCTCCCAGACTGGCTTTATTTAGTTAGGTTTCTAGTCAAACTTTCTTTAAACATATAATTTTCTCTCTACCACTTCTTGCTGTTTTGTGGGATGATATTGCTTATTATTTCTCCCTATCCTTCTCCATAAGATTTAACAAACAACTTTATATTCTAAATCAGTGTTATTCTTGGCTAGCATCTTTCTCTTCATGAGAATGAGATCAAGTGTTGCCTGGTGGTAACAGTTTTTAGGCTCTTAGTTACCTCATTATGTCAATTTATTTATATCAGATATATTTCTATATGAATTTATTATTAATGTCTTTTCTTCCATCTATTTCCTATAATAAATTATTTAAATAGGTCTAGATAGAATTATTTTCAACTTATACCATATCTTTCACTCATTTTATTCCTCTGGATTTGTGGGGTCTTTTTGGTTTTTGTTCAAAACAGTCAATGATTTCACTTTACTTATATAGTTGATTGAGGAATAATTCCCTCCTCAGTTATGAGTCATCATTTTCTGTCTGCTAAAATACAATTAATTTCATTTTTGTAATATTCCTTTCATTTATCATTTACAAAATAAGCAAATATGATATAAAAACATGACAGCTGAAAAGATAGTTATGAAGGAAAGTGATTTCAAATGATATTATAAAGACAACAAAATACGGAATATTGAGACTAGAATGATGTTTAGACAGTTAAAGTATATTTGTTATTTTGTAGATAGACAAGACAAAAAGCAAATTATAGGTATATAACATATTCCATTTAACTTACACTAGTAAGCTGGTATGAAGGATATTTGATTCTGCTCTTCTGGGAGCTACCAGAGGTCATCAGAGATTGCTCCTAGAGAAGGAAATTAATCTAGTCATTTTGAAATTTAGGGAGACAAGCCTCTCCCCCTGTGCTAAAGAAGAGACTTCAATCTTTGCACTAAATCAAATATTAGTCAAAATGGAATAGCCATTTTCACTACTTCACAGTGGTTTAAAAGTTTACTTTCCTATAAAGAAAATTTTCCTTTTCCTCTGGATAAAATAAACAATTGAAGGAAGTATAGTTATGAAAAATAAAATAAAAGTAAACAGATATCACGGTCCAATTGAGAGAGCACTGAATTTGCCATCAAAAAGACTTGGGATCAAATTCTGGTTCTCTTTCGACTTATATTTGTGACCCTATCTCTGTTACTTCCTTCACAGGAAATTATGACCATAGATTTAGAACTGGAAGGAACCCGAGAGGTCATCTTATCCAATCCCTCATTTTATAGGTGAGAAAATTTAGGCTTAGGGAGGTTAAGTGGCACACAATGTTACCTGTGTAGTTAAAGCTATCTGTAGTAAGTAATGGTCCCAAAATTCAGTCCCAGATTGTCTGAGTCCATAGCCAGTACTCTGTCCACTGAACCACAAGGCTTCTTTGCCAGCTAAGTTTAGGAAAGTTGATTAAATGCTCTGCTCCCCTGCCCCAAAGTTTGTCTATAAAATGAGTTAAGCTTGAACTAGACGATCAAATAAGTTTGGTAATCCATCTTCTATAAAATAAGCATGTTTTATTTCATTCTATTTTAAGCATGCTGCTGTGACTTGTAGTGAGAAGTTTCAGAAATGAAGATATTTTTCTAGAAAGGAGTTGACAAATCTAAATCACACACACTATAAGATAGATGACAGACTAATATTAAGTGCTTTTTTATAACCTAATTTAATTGTCCCATTTTATTTCCCATCTATTTACTGTATAGGTAAAACGTAAACTCTTGACTCATTCAAATCACCTTGAGTTCTTGACTCAGTTTCTCTCAGAATATAGGAAAAATTTATTCATAAGCTTTCTTTAAATCTAGTAAAGAGAAATAAATGTATGTAGCCAGTGAGATGTTATTTAATAGAGGACTCATTTGCACTTTGATTATCTTTTACTTTTCAGTAAAGCCTAAATTAAAATGACTTTTTACTAGCAATTCAAACATATTTAATAAATGTGTCTATTATACTGAGTACAACCTGATATTTCATTTCGAGCAGCCTTAATGGGTAGAAAAACTAGCAACAGAGATGTGAATGATTGTTAACTTGACATCATTATATTTTCATTGATACCTTAAACACTAAATATGGATTGTAGTATGTTAAACTGAATTTGGACTAAATGTGAAATAACAAGCCTAATGTTGGGCTTTCTAAGGACTGTAACCTATACTTAGCTTCTTCACTCTAAAATCTCCTCGCCCCACTTGAAAACACTAAAATTTATTTATCTATCTCTTATTACAGGTACTAGATATGATCTGGCCAGTAGCCTCCCAGTCTAAACTACCAGTTTGCTATTCTGATCAGTTGTAACCTTTTTATGGTGTTTTTGACTGTGACAGGTCTTTTCATCTTAGTCTTCTTTGGAAATTATGTTTCTTTCCAATTTTTTTGCCTGATGGGAAAAGAGCTAAAGATAAAGTTTTATAATCCATCTCATATAAAGTAAACATGTTTGATTTCATACTGTTTTATACATGTAGATTCATATGCCTTGTGAGAAATTTCAGAATGAAAGAAATAACTAATTTCTAGAAAGGAGGTGCCTGTGGCACCATTCACAATTTGCCTCCAGCAATAATATATCTTAATTTTTTACAGTCATGAAAGCTTAAAATAGTAAACATCCCCCCAAAAAAATGGTAACCTCAAGTAAAATAGGTACAAAAAAGCTATGAACAGAAACAGCAGAGTTTATATTCAGGACATAATCATACCTACGTAGGTTTTCAAGAATCTTGAAATGCCACATGTCTTTAAAATAGAGGTTTAGCAGGTGAGATCAGACATTCTGCAAAAGCCTACCAGCATACAGTAAAAGGAAGAGGATCCCCCAAGAAAAAGATCATTGCGGAAAGCCCCAGGAGTCAGTCTAAGTTAAATCCAATACATCCCCTGCACACCTTAGAGAAAAGAGCCTTGACCTGTCTGACGTATTAGCTCTGAGGCAATTTACTAAAAATAAAGATAGTGAGGTAAACTGTAGCCAATGAGAGTGAAGATGACTGTCCAAGGGAGAGAGCACATAGCATATAACAATACTAGGAATATAGACTTGGAGAATGAATTGATTTTTTATAAATTGCAACATTTTAAATGTATTGAGGGAGTTCTGTTTAAATAACACCTTAGTGAATTCTTTGGAAAACCATAGATCCTTTAGCAATATGAATGTATACCACATAGTTTGCCTGTTTTTATGATTAGATTTTCACATGCTACGTTGTTTTAATGTTGAAATAACCTGTATATGCAAAAAAACTCTTTTAATTAGCCACATAATTCTAAACAAAATGATAAAATAGAAAGTAAAATTTATAGATTAAATCATACTGTATGCACAATATCTTTTGGATCATAGGAAAAATACATAAATAGCCTTAGTATCTTATTGGGCATCTTGAAAACCTAGCTGGTAGAGGATGTCATACACAGAATATTCTAGTATCTGTGTTTTGTGACAGTAAATTTGTGCAAGAAGATAATCTTTCCCTCTAGACATACTCTGCTCTCTTGCAATGACTTCCTACTATTTCCTCTTCTCTCTCTGTTGAATTTCGTTAGAGTCCCACCCAGATGTCACTTCTCTTCTAAAACCTCCCTAATCCCACATCAGTAATGACCTTAACATCTCCCACCCACATAACTCTAAAGTTTGCAGTTCTCACAACAATCCTATGGTATAAATAGTGCAAGTATTATGATGCCCATTTTACAAGAGGGAAACTGAGGCACATAGGAGTAAAATAACGTGCTCAGCGTAACCCAGCAATGTGTCAGAACTGGGATTCAGACTTGGATCAGGGTTCTTTATCTCCTACCATACTGCCTTATCCAGAATCCACAAATAACACTTTGTTTCACAACTCTTATATCCCAGGACTTTCAGCTTGACTTTCAGTCAATCAATAAACTTTTTAAAAAATGTTTTTAAACCCTTAACTTCTGTATATTGGCTCATAGGTGGAAGAGTGGTAAGGGTGGGCAATGGGGGTCAAGTGACTTGCCCAGGGTCACACAGCTGGGAAGTGTCTGAGGCCAGCTTTGAACCTAGGATCTTCCATCTCTAGGCAATCAATAAACTTTTATTAAGCATCTGCTACATGCCAGACACTGTATTAAGCACCAAGGCTACAAAAAGAGGCAAAAGACAGCCCTTTCTCTCAAGGAGTTTACAATCTAATGGAGGATAGGAGAGGGACTATACGCAAGTAAATATCTTCAAAGCAAGCTATATACTGGATAAACAGAAAATAACAGAGGAAAAGCACTAGAATTAAGGAAGGGTTGTTGAGGAAGACTTTCTGTAGAAGGTGAGATTTTATTTGGGACTTAAAGGAAGCCAGGGAGGTCAGTAATTAAAGCGAAGGAGGAAGAATGTTCCAGGCATGGAGAACAACTAGAGAAAATGCCCAGAACCAAGAGATGGAGTATCTTGTTCATGGAACAGCCAGGAGAACACTGTCACTGGGCCAAAAAGGATGTAATGGGGATTACGGTGTAAGAGGACTGGAAAGGTAGAAGGGAATAAATTATGAAGGGCTTTTAATACCAAACAGAGCATTTCATATTTTCTCCTAGAAACAATAGAAACTCACTGCAATTTATTGAGAAGGGAATTGTGATATGATCGGACTTGTGCTTCAGTGAAATATCTTTGGTTACCAAATGGTGGATGGATTAGAGTGAGGAGAAACTTAAGGCTTGTAGACCCATCAGCAGACTATTGCAGTAGTGCAGGTAGGTATAAGGTGATAAAGGCAAGTAGCAGTGTCAGATGAGAGAAGGGGGTATATGTGGGAGAGATTATAAGGGTAAAATCCGCAGGCCTTGGCAAAAAATTGGATATGGGGAGTGAAATATAGTGAAAAATCTAGGATGACTATTAGGTTGCAAGCCTGGAGGACTGGGTATTGGGTATTGCCCTCTATGATAATAGGGAATGTGGGGAATTGCGAGTAAGATTGAAAGAGAAAGATAATGAGTTATTTTTTGGAAATATTGAACTTCTGATGTCTGGTGGACATCCAGTTTGAAATGTCTTAAAAGCATTTGAAGATGCAAGATTGGAGGTGAGCAGAGAGATTGGGGCAACATAGGTAAATGTGAGAATCATCAGCATAGAGAAGGTAATTAAATCTGTTGGAGCTGACAAATTCAAGATGAACAAAAGAGGAGAGTGTTTAGTACAAGGAAGATAGCCTGGGAGAGAATTGAAAGATAAGAAGATTGGAGATCACAGTGTGGATGAAGAATATGGCCCTCTAAGGGAATAGAGGAAGATGTGAAAAGCTAACAGATTGTGGTCAGATAAAGGGATTTCCAAATTCTTGAACATGGAGGTGGTACGTTTGTGGGTGAAAACAAGACCCTGAGGGACTTATGAGAAAGAATGCTTTCACATTGAGAGAAAGAACGTTGGAAGTAGAAATGCAGAAGAAAAACATATGATTTATCACTTGTTTATATGAATATAGGATTGGGGTTTAGGTTTTTAATTACGCTATTACAAAAATGAATAATATGGAAATAGGTATTGAGTGATAATACATGTATAACCCAGTGGAATTGCTTATTAGCTCCAGGATGGGAGAAGAAAAAGGGGAAGGGAAAAAACATGAATCACATAACCATGGAAAAATACTTTAAAATTAATTTTAAAGGGAGAAGCTGGGTGGCTCAATGAATTGAGAGCCAGGCCTAGAGATGGGAGGTCCTAGGTTCAAATCTGGCCTCAGACACTTCCCAGCTGTGTGACCCTGGGCAAGTCACTTAACTCTCATTGCCTAACCCTTACCACTCATCTGCCTTGGAGCCAATACACAGTATTGATTCCAAGATGGAAGGTAAGGGTTTAAAAAATAAATTAAAGCTGGGTAGCTCAGTGGATTGAGAGCCAGGCCTAGAGATGGGAGGTCCTAGGTTCAAATCCGGCCTCAGACACTTCCCAGCTGTGTGTGACCCTGGGCAAGTCACTTGACCCCCATTGCCTATCCTTACCACTCTTCCACCTATAAGTCAATACACAGAAGTTAAGGGTTTAAAAAACAAACAAAAAAAAATAAATAAATAAATAAATAAAAAATAAATTAAATTAAATTAATTAACTAATTTTTTTAAGTTCATCCCAGGCAAAATAATGATGAAATCCATTGAGAAGCCATAGTAAGTGGCTTCTACTCCAGAACCACACAGAATGTCAGCCAAAAACCCAAAGAAATAGGAAAGGGGGACATCAACAAAGCCAGTACCAGTGAGGAAAAATCTCAGCATGACCAGAGATAAATCAGACATAGGTTCAATGTTCTTCAGTGTTCTGTGTCCAGTAGCAATAAGAGTAGAGAGCTCCTCTGAGAAAGCTCCAGGATTGTCAGTCAGCCCCAGGATGGTGACCTCAGAGGCCATGGATTGTGACCAAATTGGTGCCACAGCTCAGTTCCAGGGTCTCTGAGGTCCCTGGCCTTCTGTCTTGAGAGTCTAAAGAAGGCCCTGAAGATCTAGCATACTGAACCTGAAAAATGGGGGCAGGGAGTTTGGGAAACCTAACACGAGGAGGTAGAAGTAAACATAAGAACTAAAGGAAATCAAACTAAAACCAAGAAGGGCCAACCACCCACTCAAAAGAAAAGTAGGGGGCTGAGCCTAGCACAAAATTCCCATTCAGGAACTAAATATGGAAACAACAATCACAGCAACAACAGAGAAAACACCAGGAAATATAAAAAATAATTGCAGATCTCAAGATTCCCAAAAAAGTGAGAGTAACACCATGATATCATAAGCAGAAACTAGGGAGAAAAAATTTAATTTTCCACAAGGATTACATTAATACCTAGAAGAAATGATTTAGTAGATTAAAAAATGAAATAAAAGCCCTAGAGGGAAATGTCTAAAAGTGAAAAACCCCCAAGAAATAAACTAACTGAAAGTTGATAGACCAAGTAAAAAATCAATGAGTCCCCTAATGCAGCAAGAAATATTAGAACAAAATACAAAGATTAAAGAAATAGAAGGAAGCATAATGCAGTCTTAAAAACAATCTGAAAGGAAAGCCAAGGAGAGAGAATTTAAGAATCATTGGACTCTTAAAACAATTTTTAAAAGCATATTCCAAGAAATTGCATGAAAATTGTCCATATCTTTAAAATAGATAGAATTCGTTGATTACCACCTGGAAGAAACTCCAAAAGGGAAAGTTTCAGAAATGTCATAGCTGAAATCCAAAATTCCCCATATCAAAGGAAAAAAAAATACTGTTGAGTATCCTGAAAGAAGCAATTCAAATGTCAAGGAACTACAGTCAGGATCACTGTAAGAACTGGAAGCTTCTAATACAATTGAAAATAAATCTTGGAACAATTTTCTCAAGGCAAAAGAGACTTACAACCAAAAATAACAACCTGAAAACCTGAGTATTGTCCTACAGCAAGAAAAAAAAATGGATCTCTAATGTAATAGAGGACTTTGAGGGATTACTCATGAAAAGATGAGATATGAGTAGAAATTTCAAAGTACAAATAAAAGAGAAACCTAAAAATTTTAACTTGAATAATTGTAAGGAACTGTAAGATAATACAGAGCTAACATTCTAATAAATTAACTAGAGTCCTTTCAGATCTTAATGTATTCAAAGGATTTTCAGTTAAATAAGAAGACAGTTTCAGCAGGGGAGAGGCGATGCTTATTGTTTCTGTTCTACATATCTGAAGAGGTGAAAGAAAAAGGAGGGCAAAAGAATACACTCTGGTGTATTGAAAAGAAGGAAGAAAAAGAGGAAGAAGGGGAAAAACTCCTTTAGGATATGAAACAAGAAGAATATACTAATGTAGAAGAATGGGTAAGAGGAATAGGTATCAATAATCCTCTCACCCTGGAAGATGCTTCAACTACTTCAGCCCCTTCCTCTGAAAGGTCAGTTCTGCCTAGGAACTTTGAGAAAGTGCTGGAGCTCACCATGCTCACTCCTCTGTGGGCTTCACTCCTGATTCTCTGGATTACTCTTATTTTGACTCACTCCAGACTTTTCCTTCCATCAAAACATAAGTTCCTTGAAGGCAGGGACTAACTTTTTGCTTGTATTAAGTATCCCTTCCACATTGTGACATTCTCTATTGCAGTTTCACTATATCACTAGTCAGCATAAGAAATTAAATTAGAATTTGGGCTCAGTTTTTTAGAAACTGCAGATGACTTGCAAAGGCCAACAGATAACAGAAAAAGTTTTGAAACTCAGAAATGCATGAAATATATAATGTTGTATAAATTATCAATATATTTCATCTTTTAGTACCATAAACATACATAATGTATTTGACTTAAATTCCCCATAAAAGAAAGAGAAAAAAATTTGACTTTTTCTCTGGTACAAAAGGATGGCAAAAAAATTTTTACATGGATTTTCCAGATCTCAAGGGCACTGGACCTCTAACCCTCATAATGTGAGTAACATAGATACCTGTATTTGTATTTCCAGTCCTTAGTATAATATCTGGCACACAGTAAGCTTAATAATGCTTTATTCCTGGCCTACCTTTCTCTTCAACTCCCATAGAAACAAAGTCCAGACTCTCTCTCCTAGCAAAATTGTGCCCCACCACATCACTCTGAGCTATTTTTGCTACTTTGGAGGAAAAAATAGTCAGGGAAAACTCGTCACTGCTTCCTTTCTCCATATTCTCTACTCACTGGGCAGAATCTTTCCCTTCATAATTATATTGTTGTTTGCAGATAAGAAAAGATGCAGACAGCCAAAATACGATGTTCTCTAATCTTTTAAAAAAAGTAGAGGGGAAAGCAGCTCATCTTTCTGGAACTGGCAAACTATGAGCTCACATAAGTGTGCCATCGGGGTTCATTTTCATCTCTTTGTTGACTTCCTTAAATAATCTGTTATCACTCTGAAACCTGACTGGCAGGTTTTCACTTTATCTAGGCTTGAACAAAAATTGTTATTGTTAAAATGGAAGTGACCCTGGGTTCAATAGCATGTAATTACCTTTTGCCAATAAGTGTGGGATGACCAATGTCTGGCTGCAAGGAAAGATGCAATCTTACAACTTCCTTCTTCAGACCATGCGTGAACTTGTATCAGGCAGATTATTGACCTATCGACTTCCTGACTTATAAATCCATTAGCTTAGGACCTTTTGTAACTATCTAGCTACTTCCTACAACGCCTTCTAAATAGTAAGTGCTCAGTGAATGTAACACCATCACCACCTCCACCACCATCACCCTCAGGCAGCCAGCCAAACCAAATATGGCCCAGCCAGAATGACATCTGATACATTCTGAGAGCATTCGGTGATATTTTGCCAGCCCTGTCTCTGCCGTTGCCAGGCAGCTCTCAGACTCTCAGCAGGAGGAACAGGAAAGTCTTTGCCACACCTGACAGCATAAAGTCAGACAGACAGACAGAATATGTGTGTGTGTGTCTGTGTGTGTGTGAGAGAGAGAGACAGAGAGAGACAGAGAGAGAGAGATCTCTTGCTCTATTGAGCAGAGACCCATCACTGCTATACAGACAACAGAGAAACTGTCAGGGAATACTCCTTTCCTAATAGGCGTCATGAGTGCAATCTGGTTTCGTTTGGGGGTTTGTTTTTTTAATACTCATGTGATACTCAAGTCACAGCCCAGCAGAGGGCAGTAGTTTACACACATAAATCTGATCTTACACACAGTTAAGAGAATGAGTCGAACAGATTTAAGATGGGGGGAGAGAGAGAGAGAGAGAGAGAGAGAGAGAGAGAGAGAGAGAGAGAGAGAGAGAGAGAGAGAGAATATGAGAATGAATGAATATGGATTGTAATCAGAAGCATCATCTAGCTAGCTACTCAGAACTACAAGAATGACTGAAATAACCTCCAAGAGGTGCTTTTCAGTTGGTTTACATGGATATGGCCTCTCATCATGCAAAACTCTTTTAAGTGAATTTAGAGGACATTTCTAAATGTCATTGTAGCTGAATTTCTAGGACATGATTGATATACCTGGTATGCCTTGTAAATGTGTGGGGAATAAATCAAAAGCAACGATTAATCCTGGGTTAAAATTTGGTTCTCAGAAATAAGTAAAAATTTTCATTAGTCTCCTTTTGGAGGGGCCACCTGTTATCTCTTTCATCTGTCAAACTCAAATAGAAGAGGGACCACCAAACCATATATAAAATCTCTACTTCCACATATTGATTTGGAAAACCAAACATTAATATTATTTGCGTTTTATTGTTTTATTTATTTTGTTAAATATTTCTCAATTACATTTCAATCTGGTTCAACAACACTCAGGAATATCAAACCACACAGACAGCTCTGGTTTTTGACCCTCTGGTAGAGAGGATATTCATCATGGAAACTCTCTTTGCTATCTCTGTTGTTGGTTTAGAACAGTGATGCGCAAACTAAGAGTTGCCTTAGAAACAGACTGACAGAGGAGCATTTCCTTTCCTTTGGCCCCCTCTTTAAAAAGTTTGCCCATCACTGGTTTAGGGAATAGTTACCTGGGACATTGAGAAATTTAGTAACTAGTCACAGAGCTAGTATGTGTCATAGGCAGGCCTTGAACCCAGATCCTACAGATCACAAGGATAACTAACCTACTATCTACCAAGCCTGTCTTGCATCACCAAGTAAAATTTTTAAATATATTCATTTTATTAATTAGTGTATATTCTATTAGGTTTTTCCTCAAAGATTTTTAGAAATTGACAGTCCAAAAGATATGATATTGCCATGAATAGTTGGAACAAAATATAAATTTGGAGATTATTGTGTCTTCTGTTCAGTGCTTCTAACCTCAGAGACTGCTTCCTTTTTCACTTGAAATTTTTACTTTGTTGAGGGGCAATTTGGAAAGGAGAAATAACTCTAAAAAGCATATAATACAGAGAATATAATCCAGGTTAATGTCTATGCTGAGAGTGGTTTAAATCAAAATTGATGCCAGTTAAAAGAAAAGCTAGGACCAAGAGGTGAATAAGTTGTTAGTCTCCTTTGGTTATTTTGTGTTCCATGTCATCATATGCTGTCCTCTGATATATTAGGAAGGGTTTTGGACTTGGGATAAGAGGACGAGTGTTTAAAACTTGACTAAGGGGGGCAGCTGGGTAGCTCAGTGGATTGAGAACCAGGCCTAGAGACAGGAGGTCCTAGGTTCAAATCTGGCCTCAGACACTTCCCAGCTGTGTGACCCTGGGCAAGTCACTTGACCCCCATTGCCTATCCTTACCACTCTTCCACCAAGGAACTAATACACAGAAGTTAAGGGTTTAAAAATATAAAAAAAATAAAAAAAATAAAACTTGACTAACACTTAGTAGCTCTGTGAGCTTGAGCAAGTCCCTCTCGGCCGTAGGTGTGTTCACCTATAAAATGGGGATAAATAATGCTACCTACAACTCAGAGGGTTGTGGCAAGGAAGGAGGTTTTAAAACTCTAAAATGGAATATGTAGTAAACTATTATTATTTTATGTCCTTTTATATAAATAAGGGCTTATTTAGAGTTGGTTTACAAGGTAACTCTTGTCATAGTAATTCCCATTCATGGACTGTGATCTCAGGGGTGAAGAGAGGACCCAGTTGGACAAAATCGATGATTCTTAGAGTATTGACATATTAGTTATAAACACCAAACAAGCTCATCTATACAACTGTCTTGAGAGGGTTTCTGAGAATATACCTTTTCAGTCAGGATCATAGGATTATAGCTTTAGCACGAAAGGGACCTTGAATGTTCTATTGTCCCATTCCCTACCTCCTCCCCTTTGTCCCTGGCTCATTTTTTAGAGAGGTTAGTGACCTTGATCATGCAACAGCTGAGCAAAACTTAGATTTGAATCCAGTTCATCTGATTCCAAAGCCAGCATTTTTTTCAACCATAACACAATACCTTGTTTTGTTGTGACATCTACCAATGGTGAAGATACATACAGTCAGAGAAGGAGAGCTAAAATAGCTACTCAATATTTGAAAATGCCCACATTGAATTCATTAGAGCAATCCCAGGACCTCCATGAAATAAATAGCTACACCACTTTGACTCTTAAATCATCTAGAGATGGGGGAATTGCAGAAATAGCATTATAATTAGTCAGGGAAACCCTAGCTTCAAATCTGGTGCTTAGTTGACCATGGGAAAGTAATTTCATTTTTCTGAACCTCAAGTTAATTATATGAAAAATTAGGATAAAAGTAATTGTAGTATTTGCTTTTCTAAGGTTGTAGAGAGGATCAAAGACTATATGAATGTATATGAACACTTTGCAAAATTCAAAGCACAATGGATAGAGCTCTGGGCTTGGAGTTAAGAAAATCCAAGTTCAAATCCAGCTTTACATATTTACTAGCTGTGTAACCTTGAGCAAGTCACTTGTTTGCTTTAGTTTCCTCATCTGTAAAATGAGGATAAAAATAATTGCCCCTCCCTCCCAAGGTTCTTGTGGGAATCAGATGAGATGATATTTTTTAAGTACTTAAGTCTGTATCTGGCATATAATATAAATGCTGAGGTGTTATTATTATTTACATAGATTTGTTTATTATTTTTTCCTCCACTTTCCTCCCTGACCCCCATCTTCTCAGCATTTTCACAGCCTTATGCCCTGAAGAACTTTAGCTTGGGCCTCCCACCCTACCTCTTTCCCTAGGTCCTGGTTGAAGAATACTTAACATGTAGCCCACCGTGTCAGGTGAGCTGCCCAGCCATGCCTCACCTCTCTTCACCCACCATATTCTCACTAGCAGCCTTATTTCTGAATGACCTCCTACTCCTCCCCCTACCAGTTACAGAACCATGATGAAATCAAGGCTGCTGCTACTGCTACTGCTGCTGCTGCATAGTCTACTTTCCTCTGATGCCACTCACCATCCCTGTGACTTTTCAAACCAAAACTTTGGCCACCACTCCTCTATAGGTGTTGTTTTTCCCTGTAGCCTATAAGTTTCTTGAGGGCCAAGATTATTTTCACTTTAGTTTTTGAATCTCCAGTGTTTGATACATGGTAAATGCTCATTAAATGCCTATTCATTCACTTTTTCATTCATACATACATATATATCAGCTATTACTATGTATTATTTAGAGATTAGAGTGGCATGTCAAAAGAACATCTAAGAGGTGCCAAATTCCACAACTTGGGAAAATACAAAATTCAAGAGACTCTTCTGAGCTCTGAGATACTATTCACTCTCTACCTACTCCCCAAATAGTTGGCTTCCTACTTCCTAGAGAATAATATTTGTACCATTTCTACCTCCCTCAGGCAAATCTGGAGAATTAGAAATGATAGTGAAGTACAAGAGGACTTGTAAAGAGCCAATGTAGAGGACACAGATGATAAGACCCTTCTACCTCAGCTGAGAAAAATATATTCCTGGAACCAATCAGAACTGCATGGAATTCTAATATGAAGGCTTTGGTGAGAGTCAGCTCATTCTCAGAATGCCTTCATAGTTTTTTCTTTTTTTTTTTTTATTAGACCAACAAACATCAAGAAGATATCTTCAAAAACAATCTAAAAGTTTATTTTAGTAATAGAAAAAAGATCCCACAAATGTTGAATAGTTATTATAGCACTCTTCCTTTAACTATTAAAGAAACTATTAATAGAATAAGAACTTTAGAAAACAATTAAAAACCATTTCTTAAATGACTATTTCCTTTATCCCGTGTCTATCTAATGGATTTCAATATGTAAAATTTTGGCATAAAAATTAAGGATGGAGCAGCTAGGTAGCACAGTAGTACCAGTTAAGATTAGAGAGGCTCCAGTTTGCACATAAACCATATAAGCATTTCAGCAGAAAGACAACCAAAGTGAAGTCCAGTGCTTCCATGGATTATATTTTGATCAGAGCACCATGATAAATCCTGGGTTTGGGACAAGTAAGTTTCATTTTAGCTGTATGTACATAGGGAATTAATCCTTATTTTTCCCCAGTGCTAGAAACCCTTCTGATCTACCCAGTATGGCTTTAATGCAAATGCAAGGTATGTTTGCAAACATAAACAGAAATATATGAAATATATACAAATATTCTATTTCCATTTCAGGCTCTTATCCATAGAGGTAAAGAAAAATGGAAAAATGGAAAAATCTGTTTCACTATCTATATAATTAAAGCCAAAAAACTAGAATTGAAGAAAGGAGGTAGAAAAGAAGTATGATATTTACTCTAAGTGTAAGTTCCTAGGGGGCAGAAACTGCTTCCATTTTATCTTGGAATACCTGGGACCTAGCACAATGCCTAGCATATTGAACTGAATGGAATTGTCCAGGTATGCTATTCATTCATGCACATCTGTTAAGGAGCTATATACTAGACTTAGAAATGACAAAGAGAGAGAGAGACAGAGAGACAGAGACAGAGACAGAGACAGAGACAGAGAGAGAGACAGAGACAGAGACAGAGAGAGACAGAGAGAGAGACAGAGACAGAGAGACAGAGAGAGAGAGAGAGACAGAGAGAGAGAGACAGAGAGAGACAGAGAGAGACAGAGAGAGAGAAAGAAAGACAGGTGGATAAAGCCCACTGTGTCAGTGATCACTATTTTTCCTTCATAAACCACCACCACCCCTTTCCCATCCAGTCACTTGAAAGAAATAACGCCAATAATAAATCATATGAGTCATTATTTATTATTTTTACATGTATTATAGAATATCTTTAGAAAGGGCATTAAGCTTTGATGCTAAATCAAATTTAATGGTTATTGAAGGCAGTGTTCTAGACTTAGAACCTGAACTATCAAATATTCCAGGACTGAAGATTAATATTCTGACCAGGTAAAATATTTTTCTTTGAAACCTGTCCTAGTTTCACTTTTCAAACATAACCCCCTCCTTTTTGTAGTTTAGCACAAGCTTTGATACTGATTGAACTTGGTCTAGACAGATAGCAAAAGACTTTTCAGTAGTTGCTAAGGAACTGGATTAGTTGCTAATCTAGGGAATGTATTATTCATTTTAGTTTCCATTTATTCCTTCAGCACTTTAATTGCAGATAAATGTCTTTTAGAGCTCTCCTGGGTCCAAAACATTTCTTCACTTAGTTGGGTAGTAGAAATGATATAAGACTGTTTATATTTGACGTTCAAGCACTCCAGCAGCATTTAGAGGTGACATGGCTCTGATGAAAGTAGAAGCATCTAGCCACCCAGAGAGCCACAGACAGTGATAAACTTCACAAGCAGCAGCTGACTGTTCTCGCCCAGAGTTCAATCATTCAATCACTGTTGCCCTACTAGCCTGTGATCTAACACCAACATCTTCAAATCACTTGTTTATGTATCACATGATGTAATTCCAGTAACCTGCTTCTAAATATAGGTAGTTTAAGGAATCATTTGCTTGGATAAATGTTACAATTTTAGCGCTACAGTAGATACACTAACTTAAAGAAATTGCATTATGAAAATGTAAACAAAAATGGATGGTTAAAGAGATGATTCTTTTGTATTATAATAAGATCTTTTACTTTTAAAAAGACATTCACTGCAAACTTCCAATTGGGATGATGATGTTAGGCTTATAAAGTACTTTGAAGTTTTCAAAATGCTTTAATATAAGAACAAAATTCTTTCTGCAAATTTTTCAGGAGTATGCCTGCCATATAAAGCATATCACATTTTTTAAAAATTTAACTTTCCCCATCCTTTTTGTAAAACTTATGATAAACTACAAAAAGGAGGAGTTGAAAATGATTCATTTAGATGTATTATCTAAATTTAATAGAGGTGGTTGGGATGTTATAGTTTGAGAATTAGGGTTGGTGCTAGGAAGGTATGACATATCACTATAAGTGACTCTGGACAAGTCACAACCATTCAGTGCTCTTGTCAACTCTCCAAGACTATTAAATTGAAAGAAGTTGCCAATTCACATTATTAAAGGAAATTTCTTCATCCAGAAGTTTCTCATTGACATTGAAGTCACAGGTCTAGTCCCTATTCCTATCCAATACATTTTTTAAAGGATAATTAGGGAGCAGCTTGGTAGCTTAGTGGATTCAGAGCCAGGCCTAGAGATAGGAGGTCCTAACTTCAAATCTGGCCTCAGACATTTCCAAGCTGTGTGACCCTGGACAAGTCACTTGACTCCCATTGCCTAGCCCTCATCAATCTTAGAACCAATACACAGTACTGATTCTAAGACAGAAGGTAAGGTTGTTTTTTTTTAAAAAAACAGAAAATTAAGAGAAGATAGATTATTAACACTACCACTAAGAAGGGAAAGAAAAGGAAAGGAAATACGAATTTATACAGTGCCTATTATGTGCCAGGTAATTTCACAATTATTATCTCATTTGGTCCTCACAACAACCCTGGGAAGTTATTCCTTCTGTATAGTTGAGAAAACTGAGGCAGAGATGAAAAGACTTACCTATGGCCATATAGCTCAGTAAGTATCTAAGGCAATATTTGAACTTAGGTCTTCCTGAATTCTGGGTAAGAACACTCTCTACTATGCCACCTAGAAGACATAGGCTCAAATTCTGCCTCCGAATCTGACTAGCTATTTCACCATAAGCAAATTGTTTAAACTTCCTGGGTCTTTATTACCTCACCCATAAAATTGGAATGATCATAGATAATAATAACTACATAACAAAGTACTTGTGAAAATCAAATTAGATTATGTAAATAAAGAATATTGCACACTAAATGTAATTTATTAAATTAATTCATTAAATAAACAAAAAAATAAAAAAATAAAAACGGAAAATTATTCTGAGGCTATTATTTAGAAATTGATAGAATCTCAGAGTTGGAAGATATTATATAGTCCTCTGTTCCAATCCTCTTCCCACTGACGAATCATCAATCTAAGAATAATTGATTATATCAAAATAAATAAGGTACATGTTATTTCCTCTCCCCATAGCTAAATACCTATAGATTTAGATATCTTAACAAATAAAGACATAAGCAACACAGCAGTGTAAAAAGTGAATGAATATTTTATGTTATTTTTTGTAAGCTATTATCCTTCCTGCCACCCTGACCTCTAAGTTTTGAGACAGAGTCTAAGCCAGTGGTTCCCACTTTATTGGCCTACCGCCCCCCCCCCTTTCCAGAAAAAATATTACTTAGCGCTCCTTGGAAATTATGAAACTATGTATTGAACTCAGAATAGAATGTAATATAAAAAAAGTGTGGCCATCACCGCTCTCCTGGATGGCTGCAGCACCCACCGGGGGTGGTGGCACCCACTTTGGGAATCACTGGTCTAAGGTATAAATCAGATGTGTGAGGTTTTTGGTTTTTTATTTTAGTGGCTCAATTTTATTTGTTTATTTTGCCTATGCTCGTGTAATATGAAAGTCAAATTTTAAAATTTCTTTAGATACAGATAGAATTCTGGCTACCCAATTTGATCCCTTGTTTTCAAGAAACCGAGGCTAGTAAAAGTTTATTGGCTTGTCTAAAATCCCACAGCTACAAATGGCAGACCTGCATCTGTAGTTCAAGTTTTCTGCTTCCCTAGCTATTGCTCTTGTGTTTTCTCTAGCAGAGCCTTCAAAAATCTAGAGTCAGCATCATACTCCTGTGAGGCTTTGAAATAGGACCTTTATGAAGGTTCCTTCTTTGTAAACAAGGGATAATAATAAAAATACAATAATAGCCTTATTGCCTACCCCTTGAGTTGTGAAGAGAGTGCCCTATAAACCTTGAAACACTTTTCAAATATGAGTTTTATTATCACCTCTTTCACATAGATATCATGAGGATTGAGTGAATTAACAGATGCTGAATATTCTGGGATAATGTCTCTCTCAACCTTGTTGATATTTGAAAATAGGACATCGGAAGGAACTGTGATCTCAACAATGTGGGTACTCTCTTAGTTGATAGAGATGACAATCACACTTTCTTGTCCTCTGCTACTTTTAACCATTTTTGTTCAGTCATTTCAGTCATCTCTGATTCTTTGTGACTCCTTTTGTGGTTTTCTTGGCAAAGATGGTAGAGTGGTTTACCATTTCCTTCTGTTTTTTGTTTTTTTTTAACATTTACCTTCAATCTTGGAATTGTGGGGGCAGCTGGGTGGCTCAGTGGTTTGAGAACTAGACATAGAGATGGAAGGTCCTGTATTCAAATCTGAACTTAAATACTTACTAGCTGTGTGACTCTGGGCAAGTCATTTAACCCCAATAAACTATCCCTTATCACTCTTCTATCTTGAAACCAATATACAGTATTGATTCTAAGACAGAAGGTAAGGGTTAAAAAAAAAAAAAAGAATTGATACAAAGTATAGGCTAGGTAATTGGAGTTGAGTGACTTCCCCAGCATCACACAGCTAGGAAGTATCTAAGCACAGATTTTAACCCAAGACTTCCTCTCCAGGCCTAGCCCTCCATCCACTGAGATACCAACCAAGCTGACCTGCCATTTCCTTCTCTAGCTCAAGAACTGAAGCATGGTTAAGTGATTTGCCCAAAATCCCACAGTAAGTATCTGAGACCAGATTTGAACTCTTCTTGATTCCGAAATGTAAAGGTGATTGTGTTCAATTTAGTGATTGAACTTAAATTATATGAAATAACGTGCAAGCCTCTCTCCCCTTAAAGGTCTCTTCTGTAGGCAACTCTGAACTTTTAGTCTTTTCCAACAAGCATTCAAACTTAAATTCCCCCAAGGCCACGTTTTTAAAGCCCCCAGATATGTGACTAATTTGTTTGCTCAACCAATCTTTGATCCCTTCTTGCCTCAACCAAAAAAATATTTATAGCTCAGAAATTGATGCTTCTCTATAGTTTTTTAATCCCCCATTAGCACCTTGTGCCTAGGCCTTTTGTGACAATATCAGTTGAGTAGGAGTGAGGAGGAAACACATTCTCCATCTGTTATATCATCTTTGAAATTATGGTGGTAATAACAAGTATAGTATATGATGTGTGAAATTACTTTTGTGCTAGTTGTTTTTACTTATCTGGCTATAGGGAAAGGATTCGTATTTCAAGAAAGAACTGATGTAAAAAGAAATTAAATTTTTAATTATATTTAACATTTATAGAGTAAAGTTGCAAAGTGCTTTTACATATTATGTTCTCTCACTTGGTCCTCACAACAATCTTATGTGGTAGATTCTATTATTAATTGGTAGGTTCTGTTATTATTCCGATTTTACAGATGAAGAAACTGAGGCTGACAGAGGTTAAGTGACTTTTCCAGGCTCAGACAGCAAACTACCTTAATAATATAAATAGATTATTTAATTAATTATAGTATGGAGAGTAATAGCACACAAGTCCTCTCTCTCTGGGGCAACTTAGTGGCTCAGTGGATAGAGAGCCAAGCTTAGAGAGGTCCTCAGCTCAAATTTGGCCTAGTTGTGTGACTCTGGGCAAGTCATTTGACCCCAATTGCCTAGCCCTTACCACTTTTCTGCCTTAGAAGGAATATCAAGTATCAATTCTTAGTCAGAAGTTGTAAAGGTTAAAAAAATCTATTTCCTACTAAATTATAAGGAAGAACCAGTTAATTAACTATTAATTAACATAAAAGGCAGCAAAATGGTGTCTAATATATGTCATATAAAATCTATTTAAAATTTGGAAACAGATCTAGACTCTAATATATATTAGCAGACTTAATAAGGACAAGTTAAGCTTCCTAATAATATTCAGAAATCAAAGTTTGAGACAAAAATGGACCTTAGTTTTTCAGTCACTTATTGTTATTGCAAAAACCTGAGCTATTGTTGTTATTGCATGTTGTTATTGCAAAAACCTGAGCTATTATTATGGTATTTAACCTAAAACAGTGTACTTTACAAAGTAAATGATTGAGTTTTTTTAAGGTTCTTTTTTCTCCCCTGATGATAATATGATGATGATGATGATGATGATGATCTTAGTCTTCAAAATAGAGTTAAAGGGCTAAGACAAAGGAACCATTAGGGGAAAATATCAGGTTCACCTTCCTTTGTGAATCTGTGGAATGATCATTAATGTGACTGACAGCCCTTTTCATCCTGTGAGATTCTTTTCCATATCTTACCTTAAAGCGTCCATTGAGAATCCACAGACCCAAATGTGCTGGAGATCTTCTTTGGATTCCTTCAGTATGTAGTGACTACCACTGCAGCACTTGGACTTTCCATCTGTTATCCTTCACTCTACCTGGCCCTTTGTTCTTGATATTTAATCATCTTCTCCTTTTCCGGTTCATTTCTTCATAATATAAGCTCCTTGAAGGCAGGGACTGTCTTCCTTTTGCATTTTTCTACCCAGTGCCTCACACAAAGTAAATGCTTAATAAAAGATTCTTTTAGAGAAAAGAGAAGAGGGACCAGAACAGAACTTTGTGGTGAAGCCACAGTTAGGGCTGGGACATCAATAAGGATATAATAAAGCAGCCTAACACGAAATGATCAGGCATGTAGAAGAACTAAGAGAGGAGCAGTGCCATGAAAACAAAAGAGAGTGATCCACAGCATCAGGTTATTGGTGATGTCCTAAGAGCCATTCCATTGCCTTTTAGTTGACTCACATTCGTTTTTCAGAAACTCTGGCTTCCTGTTCCTCAGTCATACAGAATCACTAGAAGAATATTTTTTGAAAAAGTGGATCTTTGTCTAAGGAAGAATGGTAATGGAGTAGCAAATCAATCTTGTACTTTGTAGGAATTTACTTATACTCCAGAACTAAACAACTAAGTAATTATGAAATTTCCATACCATTCATGACCACCAGCCTAGAGATCACACAGGATCATCAGGCATCCTTCCTACCTTTACTACTCTCACAGTCACAAGCATGAGTCCTCAGGTTTTTAAATGCCTACTAAAAGATACTGTGATGTTTATTGTAGAGCCATTTGAACCTGAAAGAACTTAGGTAGTGTTCATAGGCTTATGAGCCTTTAAAAATTCTGGCATGATCAGCATGATATACTAAATAATAAATATTTTCACAAAAGGATCAATACAACTGATCATGTCCTGGTGTTGACTGGTTCCTGCTTTTTGTTTCTTACATCTCAATTAGCCATAAATGGTCTAGAATAATGGTTTGAAAATGCTGGGTTTGAAATCATTTTGAGATTCCCTTGCATCTCTTACTACTTAGGTGGCCTTGGACAAGTTACTGAAGTCTTCAGTTTCCCTATCTCTAAAATTCGGGGATGGATCATATGACCTTTAAAGCTCTTTTTAATTAAATCCTATAGTCCTCTACTCTAAGACTTAATTCTTTGACATGAGATTCCAGTGGCACTAAGCTAACTGATTATATCACCAAGATATATATTTTTGCCAACTCAAGGACTTCTTGTTTTTTCTTCCATATTGACTAGTTCTTAATCTGCTAAATTACCTGTAATATAGTATGATTTTAATGTACTTTTAATTTTTGCCCATTTAATGGGCAAAAAATATTCTTTTTAAAAGATATGACTAAATAACAGTCTGACAATTTCAAGAAATGAATCTGTTATTATTTAGCTGCAATTATTCTAAAAACCTGGGACATTCTGAGAAAATAACCTTATGCTTTAGATACAATACTTAAAGATGTTCAGTTAATTGAGCTATTGCCAAGGAAGTGATACCATTTTATCACAGGCTTCTAAATTACCTGGAAAAAAATCTTAGACCTTTAAGTAATTTGTATACATAATTTATTCAGAGCTACTTTCAAATACCGGAAAAGATGTTTAATGTAAAAATTGTGGTTTTGTCCCTTGCATATAGATAATTGATAGTATAACTAAAACCTTGGAAAAGATGATGAACTTGATTATCAGAATCCCTGGGGCTCAAAACCCAGATCTTCAAGTTTACTGCTTCCTGAGTGACCTTAGGCAAACTCTTTACCTTCTTTGGGCCTCAGTTTTCCCTTCTGTTAAAGTTGAGAGTTCTAAAGTCCCTTTTAGCTCTATTACCTCGATCAAGATGTTTAATAAATATTTGTTAAATTTAATTAAATTATTTCTCAATGACCCAGATAATTGGGAAGCCCTTTATAGCAGTTACCAAGAGACATAGTAAATTCAAAACTGTTTTATGTCTTCATGTTTAATTATAAGTATTTGAAGGTGTAACCACAGTCAATCAGTAATTATATGGTAGTGTATGTAATGAAATGAAAATGTGTCTCCCCTACCAACCACCTAATATATATCTGAAAGAACAAACATAAAGGAAAATGAGATACACACACATACACACACAGAGACTGCTACATATTGAGGGAGATTTTACACATGGAAAGCTTAATAAAATAATTACTAAAATTTATTTATATATAATTCATATAAAAGAAGAAAGGAAATAAGGATTTCTTGAGCACCTGCTATGTGCCAGGCACCATGCTAAGCATTTTACAAATGCTATCTCATTTGATTCTCACAAAAATCCTGGGAAATAGATAACAATAACAACAACAACAAGAACAGCTAATGTTTATGTAGCATTTTCTATGTAATGGATGCTTTGCTAAATGCTTTATAATTATTATCTCATTTGATCCTCTCAATAACCTTGCAAGATAGGTGCTCTTATTATCTATCTCCATTTTGCAGATAAGGAAACTGAAAGAAACAAAGTTGAGTGTCTTCCCCAGGATCACAAAGCTTATAAGTATCTGAGGTAAAATTTGAACTTAGATCTTCCTGACTCCAGGCCTAGCTTTCTATCCAGTGCATCATCTAGTGGGCTAATATTATCTTCGTTTTACAATTGAGGAAACTGAGGGAAATATAGGTTAAGTGACTAGCCCATGGTTACCTTGCTAGTGAGTGTTATAAGTCTGGATTGGAGCTCAGGTTTTCCTCCCTAGAGACATGACACTCTTTGTGCCTCCTAACTTCTATGTCATTATGTCATATGTATATTTAAAAAACACATATACACGTTTATGTATTTATATGAATGTATTTATGTATATGGGTGTGAATAGTATTTATCTGCATATATACATACACATATATGTGTGTGCATATATGTACATAGATATGGGAAAAGGGACATCGACGCTGATTAAAATAGTTTTGTACATAAATTTTAAAAGCCTTAATAAGGAAATAGTTAATCCATTTGCCAATGGGAAACCAATTTAGCTGAGGACAATATTAGGTTAGAATATAAATTCCTTTGTAAAGTCTCATAGAGAAGGATGGTGAAAGACCATGAACAATATTACTCTATAAAAGTAAGAAACATGGAGAAGAAAACTCTTTTAAAGAAAGCTTTGCAAAGACTCTGCTAAACATTTATTCTGAGGGCATTTTAAGGATGAAACTTTCAAAGGAAGAAAACAAATAGACAAATGATGGAAATGACCTACAAAGTTATTTTTTTTAATCCAACACACTTTTTCATTATGAAATATAGTGAAGCTTCCACATTTTACTGTAGCAGTTTCAAATGTGCTTAGAGAGGAGATATAAAAGGTGCTAAAGAAAGTAAATATAGGGAAAGTATCTGAAAGATCAACTATCCTCAGAAGAGATCTATGCTAGAGAACAACATGATTTTGAGAGCACTGAGGGAATGATCTCAAAACGTATAAGAGAAGGATAATATATCAAACACATGGAAAAAGCCTTGGGCATTATTATTGTTGAAAAAGTGACCAAAGATGATCAATAATTACCTACTTATATGCTGACTTTTCTTCTATATTTAATTTTTATGAGAAAAGTCTAAAGAGCCAGTGAGAGCATCATTATTGGGGACATTAGATAGAAACAAGCTTTCACATGAAATATTTTATAGTATACTGTATCATTTTCATTGCACAAATGACCCCTCCTGTCCCCTTCAAAAAATAGCACATACCAGATCCCATCATGTTTATTTTGGTGTTTGGCATAAAAATTACTGTAGAATCAAAGTTACTAAGTATCTAAATGGTCGTTGGTTCCATGTGTTGACTGATTTATCATAATTTTTGTGGTTTGTTGGATTTGAAAAGAGACTTGGAAATCCTTTCCTTCTCTAAATCTATGTTTAGTAGAATGGGAGCTCCTCCAAGGTTTCAGACTATTTCATTGTTCTCATATCCCTAGGACTTAGCACAGTGCCTGGTACACAGTAGGTTCTTAATAAATACTGGCTGATAAAATGATGAGTTTAGGTGAAACTTAGTTTAAACAATGTGATGAATTTTTTCTGATCTACCTTTAATACAGAAGTTTCTTTGCTGTGAAATTCCTCTCTGAAACTCTGAACGATTTCTTTGCTTTAACAAATTACATATCACAACTGTGATTTAAGGAGTTCAAATCAGTCAATGCTTAACAGAAAGTAATTCAGACTGTTCATTGGAAAGTCAAATCCTGAAGTTGAAGCTTAAACATTTTGACCAAATAGTAAGAATTCAGGACTCTTTAGAAGAAAAACTCTGATGTCAGGAAAGAATGAAGTCAAAAGAAGGAGGGGGATAGATTGTGTCATGGAAGCAACAAACACGAGCTTGGACAGACTTAGGGAGATAGTGGAGGATAAAGAAGGGCTTCACATGCTATGGTCAATGGGATTAAAAAGAATGAGACATGGAGTCAGCTGGGTAGCTCAGTGGATGGAGAGCCAGAGCTAGAGACAAGAGGTCCTGGATTCAAATCTGACCTCAGACATGTCCTAACTATGTGACCCTGGGCAAGTCACTTAACTCCCATTGCCTAGCCCTTACCACTCTTCTACCTTGGAACCAATACACAGCATTGATTCTAAGACAGAAGGTATGGTTTTAAAAAAAAAAAAAGAAGAAGAGTGAGACATGACTGAAAATTTTTAAACAAAAATTGTAGAAGGTCAGTATATTTGTAGACAATTACATAATAGGTGTAGATTATTAACTTTATATTGTGCTTTTCTGATTTTAATGTGTTGTTTCCTGAAGCATTTGGCATGATTTAGTCAGTTCCTGGTATACCATATGATTTCACCTTCCTGATATTCCCTTCTTTAGTAGTCAGAACTCAACCAAGTGGACAGTGACTCACATTAGTTATTATGCATCAAAAGAATATCATCCTGTTTTTCCACTTGCCCTAAATTGATCGATTAAGCTTCATGAGCTAAAGCAACCTCATCACCCAGGTAAATCATTGCAAAAGTGCTCTTCTTTTTAGCAATGCGGGATGTCATCCTTTGCTCTGTTTACTTTAGGAAATCTTCAGAAGAACTGGATATGGATAAAGTAACAGCAGCAATGGTATTAACCAGTTTGTCTACCAGCCCTTTGGTTCGAAGCCCTCCTGTGCGGCCAAATGGTAAGTGTGTGAACCTTGAGAAAAATGTTACCTTGTAGGCAGAGAATCTTTATGTTCTGAGAAACTTTAAAGGTCCTCTAGTTCAAATATACTCAGAGCATGATTCCCCTCCAAAATAATCCTTACAGGTGACATTCTGCTCCCTATGCTTGTGATAAGAAATATACCTCAACATAAAACACCCTGTTCCATTTTTTAGAGGATGCTAAAATTTATTAGAGAATGTATTAGAATTTATTCTCTGTGGCAGCTAGATGACTCAGTGGATAGAGAGCCAGACTTGGAGATTAGGAGGCCTGGATTCAAATTTGGATTCAGACACTTCCTAGCTGTGTAACTGTGGACAAGTTCCTTAACCCCAATTTCCTAACCCTTACTGCGCCCCTGCCGTGGAACCAATACTTAGTATTCATCCCAAGGCAGAAGGTAAGGGTTTTATTTAATGAACTTATTCTCTAATATTTTAGAGCCTTTAGGTGTTAGTAAATTTATTTCTCTCATTTCTATCCAGTAGTCTTAGATCTATTCCATTAAAAATCACTGATGACCTTGATAACCAGGTCCAATGGCCATTTCTTTTGAGCACTCATTCTCCTTGACCTATTTGCAGCTTTTGAATCTGTTGACAACTCCTTCCTGTTGGATAATCTCACTTTCCTTGGCTTCAGAGACATCACAACCTCCTTATTCACTTCCTACTTCTCTATATAGTCAATTTTGCCCCCAAATTCTTGGTTTTTAACCAAGCTTCGCTTAAACTAGAGACTTGTGTAGAACAAACAAATAAGGAGACTTTGGAATTAAAAATAAAATGACTTTGGTTTTTAAATGATTCAGGAACTACTCCTCGTTTCCTCTTGCTCCCTTCTTTCTGATGCCTTAATGAAAAAGTATTTCTCAAAGATCCAACTGCAACCCTATTATGTTTTCTTTTTCCCCCCTCTCTCCTAACCTTCCTCCCTCCTCGAGAAGGCAGGTAATATGATATAGGTTGTACATATATTATCATATAATACATATTTCCCTGTTTGTCATGTTGTGAAACAAGTCACATATTGCTTACACTAGAGAAAAATTCATGGAAGAGATTAATTGAAGAATGGTATGTTTCAGTCCACATTCAGACTCTATTCCTTTAATGATGATAGTCTTTTTTGTCATGAGCCCTTTGGAGTTCTTCTAGATCCTTGCTTTTATGGTAACAGTTAAGTCATTCACAGTTGATCATCATACATTATTGTTGTTATTGTGTACAACCTTCTCCAAAAGGTTCTGCTCACTTCACTTTGTATCACTTCCTATAAGTCCTTCCAGATTTTTTTTTTGTGGTCATTTCTTACTTGTCATTTCTTATGGCACAACAGTATTCCATTACAATCATATACCATAACTTGTTCAGCCATTACACTTTAACAAAAATATTGTATGAGATTAACTGTGAATGCCTTAACTCTTATCAACAAGGCAAGGATCCAGGGCAGTTCCAAGGGGCTAATGGCAAAAAAATAAAAATTTAAAAAATTTTTAAAAAGGCTATCTACCTCCATAGAAGGAACAGACAGAATGTGAATATAGATTGAAACATTGCCCTATTATTTTCTTTAGGCAAGTTTGTTCACTTTTGTAGCTCTCAAATCCAAAGCACCAATTCTAACTTCTCTTTTGAAATACAGATCCATGTTAGACTGTTTGTATTTACTAAACATCTCCTATATGACAGGCACATGCTAAGGAAGCTCTGTGGATTCAAAGAAAAGGCAAAAAAAAGGGACACACACAAAAATATCCCTGAACTCCCTCAAGAAATTCACAGTCTATGTCCAAATCAACATATTCAAAACCAAAATTATGATCTTTCCCTCAAATTTGCTCTCTTTTCTGATTTGCTATTTCTGTATGTGGTATCACCATTCACCCTGTGTCCATATTTGAATAGTTGGATTCTCTTGACTCTTCTCATTCACATTTTGTATAAAATGAATTATGACATCATGTTGATTCCACTTCTACAGTATTGTTTGTATCCTTCCCTCTGCCACAATCCCAATTTTATGAGTGTAAGTTTTCCAGTTTTCATTTCCCCTTGCTTTTGGACCTTTGTTTATAGCCACTGCCAAATTAATCTTTCTTCACAAAACTGCCAAAGCCTGGCAGAGTACAGTAGGGATTATCAAATCATTTACTCTGAATACCACCCTTCTATCCAGTAAGATAACTATCACATTAGTTCTTTTGGCTGTCATGCCACAGTTAATATATTGAGTTTGCAATCCACTAAAATCCCTGAGTCATTTTACATAAATTGTGGTCTAGCCACATTTCCCTTATATAGAACTTGTGGTTGATTTTTTTTTTTAAATCTAGGTTAAGGATTGATTCTTTTTCATTTTCATTTTATTAGATTTGGGCCCTCTTTCTAACATACCAAGAACATTTCATATCTCAATTCTGTCCTAAAACACATTAGTTGCCCTCTCTGCCATATATAATGGAACCAAAACAATTTCCTCATCCGGGGAATCTAGATGCTATCATAGTACATCCTCACTAGCCCCAGGTTTCTATCTCTACTTCATATAGGAGCATCAATTTAGAGTTAGATGGGATCTCAGAGGTCATCTGGGCCATAGAGGTCAGGCTTACTGCCCATGGCTACAGGCAGCTCCAGTTCCCTTCTGCAGCCCCAAAGAGATTAAAATATAAATGGGAAACATTAGATAAATTAAATAAAAATGTAATCTATAACACTGATAGTGTTGATTTATGGCTTTCTAAGTTGTTATATAGTCTCTATTTGAATTCGACAGAATGAGATCAAGTCTACTTCTCTCATTTTACAGATGAGGAAACTGAGACCCATGTAAGCAACTTGTGCAGTCGCTTGATTTTGTATAAGGTTCAAAGAGGCAGAGATGGAATTTAAACTCTATTTCTCTGATTCCAAATCCATCACTGTTCCCACAGAACCATCCCCACCTCTATTATCCTTATTTGTTCAATTCCTCTTAGTTGGAATATCATTTTCATTTTGGGGGAAGACAGAACCAGTATTAGAAATGAGTAGTTTCACTTTCTCTGTAGTCCTATTTACTCCAGTCACCTGACTAGTCCATTCTTTGCTTTTCTTTTGTTCCTCTCCCCCACTATATCTGAAAAATCTCTCTTGCTTTCCTTAGTTTTCAGAAGCTTCAAAACACCCTGAGCTTTAGACTTCCAGGCACTCTCCCCAAGTGCAAGTGCAAATCCTTCATAGTCTGCCATAATTATTCATGTAATAGCTAGCATTTATATAATTCTTTAAGGTTTCCAAAGAACTTAATCTACATTATCTCATTTTCACAACCCTGAGAATTATTTTCACATTTTACAGATGAAGAAACTGAGGCTTAGAAGAATGAATTACAGACTTAAACAGTCTGTAAATGTCTGAGGCAGATTTCGAATTCAGGTTTTTCTGTCTCTACATCCAACATTCATATGTTGTGCTCTCAAGCTGTCTTCCATTACCTGAAAGTGATGCAGTCTTTTGTGCATCTTCCAGAGCTCTCTGAACAGCCTTGAAATTTGCTTTCCTGAAATCTGGGGTGTACTTCAAGCTGTAATCAACATTGTCCATCTTAATCATAAAGTCTTAGAGGGTCAACCCCCCTCTCCTCATTCCTGTCTTTGCTAGTTAAGCCAAGTCAATAAACATTTTACTGTGCTAACCTCCAAAAATACAGATATAAGCAGAAAGAAAGACAGTTCTCTGCCCTCAACTTCTTCCTAGTTCACTACTCCTAGTTTTTCCCTCTGGGACCAATCATAATCAGTCTAAATCTATTGTTTGATAACCCCTTAAAGAAAATAGCTACCATCCTATACTTTTTGTGTGTCCCTCTGAGCTTTCAAGGGCCAGATAAAGGAGCATGGGCATGGGCATCCCCAGTAGTCACAGAGATCAGCAGGAACTTTCTCCTCTAATCCCTGACTACAAACCTGACCTCGGTGCACCTGTGACCATATAGCTGCCTCTCCTTTTGTTTTTTCTTGATCTTAGGCAAACCAATAATTCATGGTAGACCTGTCCAGGATTACAACTTCATGAACCAGGCCCCTTCCTTGTTGATTAGAATCAGGCCCTGTATAATAGCTCCCTTCATTACTTCCTCTATTTTATAAAAGGTGAAAGTATCCAAAGGCAGGTCAAGAATTATTTTCATTCTCTGCTTTTATCGAAGAAAAAAAAAGATATCAAATAGATGTTGACAAGCAAAGGTCCCCATCACAACCTGTCTTCAGCCCCTGTGCCCGTTTTGTGATAGGTATAACACATGAGAGGTAAGATACCTGTCCTTGTATCTTCCTTTCCCACACATAAAGACTCCTCTACCCAAATAAAATGAGCACTTATGCCTAATCTAAAATGGGAAATAAATACATGGTAATAAAGATGAAAGAGCTTCTAGTATCAGCTCCCTATTCTTCCCTCTTGCATCATGCCTCCTTGCCCCATAATCTGTCTCTGCAATGTTTGCATTTTGCTGGTCCTCTGAAACATATCCAATCCTGCTCCCATCCCCCCACCCCCCACCAACTTAGATAATGTAATTTAGGGTATAGTGAAGTTATTTTACTTAAAAGTGTTTTATTTCCATTGTGGTAAGAAGGGAGAGAGAGAAGGAGGAAGAGATGAAATTACAGTGTAAATCACTTTGCAAATATTATCTTATATAATCCTCACAACATCCCAGGATATACCTACTCTTATTATCCCCATTTGATGGTTGAGGAAATTGAGGTAGTTAGAGGTTAAATAACTTGCCCCAGGGCTCTATAACTAATAAGTCTATGTGGCCATATTTGAACTCAGGTTTTCCTGGCACTAGACCCAGCACTTTACCTAGAAAGAGGAAATGGATAGATGATATGAGAGAGAGAGGCAGAGATCAAATCAAATCATCTTGCCTCTTAGACAGTTGAACCCGTTAAAGTTCACTGTAGATGTTGACATTTTTTTTTATTCTAGCCCCTGTATCAGGCCTGTCAAAATTCTAAAATGCTAAATAAGTTAACATATTCTTGAACAGCAATTCTACCAGCAATAAAAAAATCCACTGCTAAAAACAGTACTGAATCAAAAAAAAAAAAAAAGTAATGAGCTATGGTTTGAACATTTTTATTACAAGCCTGAAGTTATACATTAAATCTAACCAACACTTCGGCAGACCTGTCAAAAACATGCTTTTTTTCTAGTTAACACCATCAGACTTTATGAGGTATTGTTGGAAGACCACAAGTTATTCTGTACTATGAATCAGTATCTCATGATATAGCATATGCTGGAGTAGACTTGAGTATTTCCACAGTACTAAATGCTAGTAAAACATGACATGTTTTTGATGTAAATAACTACCCTCTCTGGTGAGTAGCATGGCATTTCTCATTAAAATGACTTAGAAGGTGGGCATTCTATTTTACTTTCTTGGCTCATAGAAAGAGCTCTTAACCCATAATATATTTAAAGCATATAACTTATTTCAGAAACACAGGGCTGCATATCTCTTTTGAGCTTATCAGAAAGAAAGGGATTGGGAGATGACAGCTCAGTGGATTGAGAACCGGACCTAGGGATGGGAGGTCCTGGGTTCAAATTTGATCTCAGACACTTCCTAGCTATGTGACCCTGTGCAAGTCACTTGACCCACATTGCCTAGCCCTTACCACTCTTCTACCTTGGAACCAATACAAAGTATTTATTCTAAGATGGAAGATAAGGGTTTAAAAAAAGAAAGGGATTATAATATAAATAAAAGGTTCCATTTTTCATCCTTGTCATTATCCCTGAAGTCCTTTGCTATGTCTTATTGGAAAATTTTTTCATATTTCTTTGATGCTAAAAGAGCACAATTACAATAGGCATTTTTCTTTAAGTGGAATGTTATTTGCTTCCTTAGCACAAACGTTTGTTCTTATAATTATAAAGAAAGTAATTTGATGTTCAATTAGGCAAAAAAAAAAACCTGCTCAATTAATAAATTGTCTGATTCAGTGATTTAATCTGTAGTAGAAAGTGGAGCTGTTTATACCAAATAAAGGTATTTCTTCCAATAATAAAAGATTTGCTTCAGAATTGGTGATAACCTTATTCTCATTAACTCAATCCATTGTGATCCTTTTCTGTTATCCTGTTATCCGGAGACTGTTATCCAGTCTCTGTTATCTAGCCAAAATTCCTAGCCAAAACTAAGTGAACATTTAGTGAAAATAACCAAGAGATCATAAGCTCATGGCATGTTTGGGATGTGTAAATAGAGTTCTGAACCTCGCCATTACCACTTCATGCAAATCATTTAACAGAATATACATGATTAAACAGGATCAGAGACAGGATTCCCAGAGAAAAGAATTCTCAATTCTAACACTTGTTGAACCTCAGTGTAAAGAAGTATTTATTCATTGATGTGTTTGTGTATAAACAGAGAGCCTCAGTGGATCTTGGAAAGAAGGGGGATTTGTGCCTTCGAGTACCAGCAGTAGTGGGTACTGGAGCTGGAGTGCCCCCAGCGATCAATCCAACCCGTCCACCCCGTCTCCACCTCTGTCAGCCGATAGCTTCAAACCTTTCCGAACACCCACTCAGCCAGACGACGGCATTGATGAAACAGAAGCGAGCAACCTCCTCTTTGATGAACCCATTCCCAGGAAAAGAAAGGTTTGTCTTGCCTCCAGTTACATCACTTCTGTGTTCTTGGTTTCATGAACAGACTTTATATTTCAGAAGTCTTTTTCATCATTAAAATCAATTGTTTATCCTGCCTCAAACTCTGGCAGGGTGAAACACTTCACTTTAAACTGAAGTTGAGTTGATGCCTTAAGCTAGAATCTTTTCGAGTAATCTTTATAATACCTACTACTAACAATGCCAGATAATACAAGGATGGTCTTTGAAAACATCTTATATTTTCAGATTGGTTTTGTTCCGAATCTGACAATATTATGGTGAATTTGTTTAGTGAGAAGGATAGTATCATTTGTTTTCAATAAGTGCTTTATAACTGGGAAACAATATTGACTTTTATTAGCTCGCCTTTTAAGAAGCTTCACAGCAAAAGCCAGTATCTTACAATACTGATTAAGTTAATCACATTTTTCATAAAAAATTTTAGGAGTTTTTCTGTTGGTATTTATTTATAAATATCTTTGTTGTTTAACCAGAGCAGTAAAACCATTTTTCAGTATTTGGTAAAATCACTTAAGGTGCTCATCAGGATGACCTGGAAGTAAATCTAAATTAGAGCTAACTATCATCCTCCTGGGGTGATGATATAGATGGATCTATATTAAGAATTTGGTACAGGAATTTGTGAGTGTTTGTTTCATAGTCATTCATTGTTATTATTGCCTTTGTTTTCTTAAAGTCCCTTTGAACTTGTTTTTACCTAAATATCCCTAATGTGCCCTGGTACAAAAAAAAAATTGTAAATGAAACCTAAGATTATAAGTGGCCACCAGTTATTTTACATGTGCTCTTTGGAGACAGAATTTTAATCCACTAATTGTCTGTGTCGTTCATTATTGTATGAACTCAGTGACTCCTTTTAACCAAATCTTTGATGGTTCTAAGCACTACACTGAATAGATACTATGTTTATCTAACACCACCAAGCCAACTGTTTTTCTGTGTGTTTACCCACCATGGAAATGAGCTTCGAGGGATGTGCTCCAATCTCAGTTCTGCCCCAGCTCTCTCTGTGCCTTCTCTTAAAAAACAATTTCATCATCTGTATAAATGGACTTAATAATATCATTACAGTTCTTGACCTTATCAGATTTGGTGCATAGCATAAATGTGGACTTCACATTAAGAAAACCTGAAATGTGAAAGTCTGAATTTAAACCAAAAAAAGAAAAGAAACGAAAGTAGGGAATTAGCTTTATAAAAAAAAAGCCTTGCAGGGAGGTCATTTTAAATGGAAAGTTTCCTGATACATTCAGAATTAAGCTATTTTTACAAAAATATAATTTACTCACAGTTTTGTACTTTAAAAAGTAGAGCTATATTGAAATATATTTCTTGGAAGATGTTGTACAGATTTTTAAAAATTCCATCATTCCTAGATTTTAAAAGGTGATCTGTGTTAGCTGCACTATCCATAATTATACACCAAGTAAAATTCAAAGCAAAGTCCCGAGCTTTCAGTGAATAAATTATTTATTTATTCCAGCTCCTCTCAACAAGGAAAACAAAGAGATGGCACCAATCCAACATTTTTCTTCCCTGCTCCTCTCTTAACACAACAAGACATGTTTTACATAGTAGGATGAAAAGGGGTTCTCCCTAGGAAGAAGGAAAAAAACAAGATGTTTATTTTTGCTTCTTAGTGACTTCTCCCTTGACTCAGACCCTGACTTGCCCCTGGGAAACACTCAGGATCAGCTTAATGTATAATGCAGCTTAAATTAGCTAATTATGTAACCTGAGCCAATTGATTATTTTGTAACCCATGTTATTGATCCTTGAATCCTTAAACTGGCCTTGTTGAGGGTGAGAGAGTAATACTGTTAATTATCAAGTTAAAGAAAGATGAAAAATAGAAGTTATTTTTAGGAGGATATAGAGTAAAAAAAATGATCTCTCACCCACTCCTACCCCCATCCCCACCCATTTCAATTTATATTCTGTTCATTTTTTTCTCATTATTAACATAACAGATATATAGAAGCACTGAATCGATATTAATTGATTGATTGAGCTGGAAGGTGGTTTGGGCTACCTTTTACAATTTTAATAATAGCTATCATTGTGTGCCTATTTATTTTTTTATTTTTTTAATTTCCTTGTATGGCAGTTCTATAATCTTTATTGTGTCACAATTACAATGAAATATAGTTATCTTTACATTAACAAATTCAGAAATCCAAAGTTAAAAATTCCAGCTGTAGAGGACAAATCTTAGTACACTGCTATCACATGTATGTATGATTCAAGGATCTATAATTTCACCTCCCTCCACAAAGAGTCTCGTACTTTTAAGACTTTGTAGATTATCTTAAAGAGTTGTTGTGGCTTTAAAAAAAAAAAAAGAAAGAAAGAACAGACAAATCTTTGATGATGAGGGTGGTTCCTGACAAAGATATACAATTTTTTTCTAGTCTTATATTTTAAGCTTTTCCAACTTGGTAAGATCTACTAGAGTTTTTAATCTAAAGTCATAGTATTTAAGAGCCAAACCATTCACTACAGTAAGAGGTTCCTAACCTAGGATCCACAGACAAATTTCAGAAAGTTCATGAACTTGAATAAAATTGCATTTTTATTTCAGTATAATTGGTTTCTTTTGTTACTGCATATTTTATTTTATGCATTTAAAAACATGATTCTGAGAAGGGATCCAGAGGTGTCACCAGACAGCCAAAGGGGTCCACGGCACAGAAAAGATGAAGAATCTCACACTATAGGAATTCCTCCTATAACATACCTAATAAGTGACCATCCAACCTCTGCTGAAAGCCCTCTAAGAAAGGGGGACTCACCAGCTTCTGAAATGGCCTCTTGCGCCTGTGTAAAGCTCTAATTGCTATGAAGCTTCTCCCAACATCAAGCCTGCATCGCTCATTGAGAATTGGGGTCATCTCATTGCCACTAGGAGGCACTGATGCCTCATGGTCTTCTTTCTAAAGGGTGGTACCACTGGTGATACCTTTTCCAGATAGCTAGGTGAGACAGAAGAGACTTTTGCTTGTCAAATGAATCCTTCCTGGCTGCCTTTTGGTCAGTGAGGATTTAATGTTATCCCATTGCCTGGCACCTTAGTAGACACTTAACGAATGCTTGTTGGTAGTTAATTGATTAATTCTCTGTGTTGCTATAATGCCATTCTTTTAGATTCTTTATCACAGAAAAGTTATATCAATGTCTCTATAATGCATGATGAACTATACGTAGTGTGCACCATATTTGGATCTACATATGCATACACTGTATTGTTTACAAGGTAGCTAGAGAGAGCAGTGGGTAAGGTGCCAGACCAGAAGTCAAGAAGACTCATTTCTTCCTGAGTTCAAATCTGGTCGCAGACATTTACTAGCTGGGTGGCCATGGGCAAATCATTGATCCTATTCACCTCAGTTTCCTCTTATATAAAATGAATGGAGAAGGAAATGGCAAACCACTCCAGTAGCTTTGCCAAGAAAACCCCAAATGGAATCACGAAGAGCCAGACAAGACTGAAAACAACCGAACATCAACAAATTGTTTGCTCTTGAAAAAGGCTTTCTCTTAAAGCAAATGGTTCCCATTTCAAAATGTGGACCATACCTTCTAGTTCTTATGCATCCTTCATGGTTCCTAGTACAACATGGAAAATAGCCAGCATGTAATAAATCAGTACTTGTTGCCTGATTGTACAATTTTAAAATTAGACCCTATGAGGAAATTAGGACATTATAGGGATGGGGAGGGAAGAGCCAAACAGTTGACAGAATCTCAGAGCTGGAAGGGACCTTGAAGGCCATCTTATCCATAGGAATTCCTTCTATCTCATTCTCAACAAGTAGTCATCCAGCTTCTGTATGTACAGCATGGAAACAGTTCCTCCACAGCTTTTATTACTTTGGGAACAGCTAGAGAAATGAACAGCAATTATATTTCTATGAGATTATTTGGGGGTGGTAGGCCAGTTCCTGGTGTATGTCAAGATGAGAACAGCCTTGACACAAAAAAGAGTAAAATGTTGATAGAGAGTTGACTTAGAGTTAGGCAATACATGTTGGAAGAGGAATACTTTTACTGGATGTGAGAAAAAAGTGAATTCAGGGAAATAGTGAGAGAAGCTGAAGGGTAAAAGCAGTTTACCAGTGTTTGCCTTAGTTTTCATTTCCTGGTCATCACTGTGATTTGATGGAGTTACTTATGGATTTCTCATGGGAAGGATTCATGACTTGGTTGTTCTAATATCCTCATACAATATAAAACAGTGTGACAGCAAGTGATCATGATAGCTGTTGAAGCTAACTCATTTCCCTACTATTTCTCTGAATCATATCTGTTAAGCTTTTTTCTGGTTCCCACCCCAAGGCTATAGCCACACTGGTAGCAGAATCAGACTTTTGTAAAGTGGATTAGTGACTAGACACAGCCATTCCTAAGAATCTCTGAAGAAAAATAAGTTGGCACAAGAATTCAAGACAATTGATTTCTATAGCAAAGTATTTCCAGTTAGCATCCTTTCTGCTCCTGTCCTAGCTTTTTGCTATGAAAATTGATCACAAAAGCTGCCAACAAAAACAACTGAGAACTGAGGACTGAACGTTTCTTCTAACAAGGATTAAGAACCAGTAGGATTTTGCTTTAACCAACAGAATAGGTGACGCATTTGTCTTTCTATTATAGCATTTGACTACTAGGTATGCACAGAATGTATATCGATCTCTATCCTAAAGGAAAAGGGAGGATGGGGAGGGAAATGTCTCTACCCTCCAGGTTATGAGAATAAAGAAAATGTTCCATTAAAAAAATGAAAGAACTTTGGAGGGAAAAAATTGAAAGAGGCTTATAGCAATACCTATAACAACCTTTGAATACTTGGAATTATATAATAGGGTTAGCACAAGGCTATTCCTTTTGAAGAAGGAATAAGATATTCCAAAGTGAAAACAGCATCTTGTGCTCCAAAAATTGATGCTATGAATCGGTAGAGATCATTAAGAATATAATGATTCAAGAAGAGTCAAAGAAAAAAGTAGGCATGATGGCATGTGCCTAAAATCCCTACAAATAGAGATGTTTAAGGCTGGTGGATTACTTGCACTCAGTACTTCTGAGCTTCAATAAGATCCAGACAACTGAGTATCCATATTAAGTCTGGTATTAATATGGTGAGCATCCAGGAGTAAGGGGTCACCAGGCCGTCTAAGAAGTAGCAAACTAGCCCAGATTGGAAAAACAAACCAGTTTAAATCTTTTGTGCTGATTGCTATTAGTTCAGGTCCATGAATGACTGCTAAAATAAGATAGAGAAATCCATTCTCAAAAAAAAAAAGTTACAGAAAGAAGAGATTGAATGTTAGTAGCTGGTGACACCTTGCTAAGGGGTACCAAATAGGTATTTGTTGATGCGATATGAACATTAGAAACGTTTGCCATCTTCCTGAGGCATATATCCAGATATCATTAGGATTCTCCTAAAGTTTTTCAAGTCTGAAAAGCACTGCTCCTTACTAGTGCTTCATATGAGAATAACTTGGACTTCCAGAAGAAACAGGAAAAAAAAAGTTACTAATGATTATAAATACTGGGTAAAAATGTTAAGATATTAAGGCTACAGATAATGTTTTTACCAGTAATGCTGAGTAAAAGGGAGAGTTTGTAAAAATAAAATCAGTTTTGAGGATAGCTCAACTAATTAGGAAAATTGCATCTAAGAACAAGATTTGAATTTCTGGAACATATCTTGAAATATAGAAATGAGGGTCTGTAGACCTGAGATTGGGATGCATTTAAGGAGATCTGGTGAAAATATATTCCCCTAAAGTCTTAGAAATCTGAACAAAGAGACTTTAAACTGAAAAGGAAGGAGTGGGGAGAACACTGCTTTGTTCCAAGCGTTTGTGAAGATAATTGCTCCATATGCTTGAAACTGGAGATTTCTAAAACTTTTGTCATTGGATATGGACAGTATTCCATTTACCTTGGTGGAAATGTTAGGAGTACTGTACTTAAGAAGCCTAGTCATCACTTCACCAGCTAAAAGAGCTAAAAGCAACTATTTCTTCCATATTACCCAGAATTATAGGTGAAGTGGATTTGAAAATAGATCTTCAGACAAGGAGCAGCCACAACCCATCTTCTTCAATTTAAATAACATTGTAAAGCACTTTCCTCGCAATAACCCTGGGAAACAAAGTAGTACAAATTTTATACTCATTGTACCACAGATGAAAAGTGAGCCAGAAAGATAGGAGGCAGGGAAACAGTGTTTCCAGTGTCCTGGGTCTTCCACTTCCAATTGTTCCTCCATACCAGTGCTGTCAAACTCAGAGAAATGAATCCCTTCAGATCAAATATTAACTTTAAAAACTATAAATTAACTATCTATGATGTATTTTTGTTTATTTTTTTAAATAGTTCTCGATTACATTTAATCCAATTGGGGCCCTAGAGTTTGACATATCTTCTCTACATTGACATCCTTCAATCATCTGACTATCCACAAAGGACTGGCATAAGTTGCTCTGATAAAAATCATTTCAGGATATAACTTCTAACATAGACAACTAGTTGAAGATTGTGTACCAGATGATGAGGACTGAATGAAATGAAGACATATTGTCATGATAGGCTTTGCTGGCAGTTTTGAAGCAGTGACATATGAATAAGTAAATAACATGTGTTACAAAGATTTCTGTAATGTGACACTGGTAGTAATGTTTGCCTTTATAATACACAGCTTCTTTTTTAGAAAATCAGATTAGCACCCCCATTATTCTGTCAAGAATGAATGAAGCATTTCTATCACTAGTAACATATAATGAGTAAAACAAAGGAAATTCAAATCCAAAGTAATATCAATGATCTCAAAATTATAGAAAAGCTTAGGAAAATAGCAGAAATGTCAGCTTTCAGGGAGTCTTTCTTAAGATAATAAGACTGAGGTTGCCCTCTAGAAAGAAGACACATAATCATTTATCTTATTTACTATAAATTATTTGAAAGAAACCTATCATACAGAAGTACGCATTCACAGAAATAACAAATTAGGGAAATGACCCTTTAAATAATTCCTGATATCCCTGGGCAAGGAAGTACTCTCATGAAATAAGTAAGCAAGCAGCCTTCGTTAAAAAGCCATGGGCCAAATAAATAAAGAATAAGAGAAAAGACTAGCAGAACCACAGACAAAAATGCCATTTGTTAAATAATTTTACTAGTTAAATAAGTGAAATAAGAAAAAACTGAAAATATTTATTGTATAAATTTGATTTTAAAAAAAGAAATTATTTAAGCATTTGCACTAGAGGTAGATTTAAATTAAATCAAATCCATTTAAATTAATCATTAGAGAAGCTCAGTTTAATTATTATGTGGTTTTGTGTGTGTGTGTGTGTGTGTGTGTGTGTGTATTTACTAAGTGCTTTCTATGTGCCAGGCACTGTGCTAATAAGCAGTGAGGATCCAAACACAAGCAAGTTGTCAGTCAGACAATAAATATTTATTATGTGCCAAGCTCTATGCTATAAGCAATGAAGATACAGAGGAAGGCAAAAGACAATCCCTGCTCTCAAGGGGGTCACAGTCTTATAGGGTAGACAAGATGAAAATAATTGGGTATAAACAAGATTATAGAGTAAATCACTTAACTGTGATTGCCTCACTTCCTCATCTGTAAAGTGAGTTAGAGAAGGAAATGTGTCATTGTCCAGAAAACCCCAAATGGGGTCATGAAGACTGGGACATAACTAAAAACAACTGGATGACTATGAATAGTCCCAAGCAGCTCTAAAGCTATATAAGTGGGGTGGGTATGTGTATATGATGAGAATGTTTCTCATTAGGACACTTCTCATTGGAACTATGGAAGAAGGCCTGATGAATTCCCTAGCTTTCCAATTTCCCATTTTAGAGGAGGAATTATTGTGTTATTAACACTGGATGTCAGCATCAAGAGAGGTTGAACAGGCTCTTCAAGGTGTCATAGGAACCTCACTACCATTCATCATATTGTTTATTTAGGGAGAATATATACCAAGTGAATTTCAGGAAAACAATTTGGTGGTGGGACTGCCAGTTTTTTCACAATTAATCTCGGTTGAGTCCCTGTCCGTTTGCATGCCTTCGGAATACAAAATCACAGAAATTCCAAGTGGGAAGGTACTAGATATCATGGTGGTCCAGTAACCCATACCTCAACAAGAATCTCCTCTACCACAGTCCTATCAGATAGTTATCCAGCCTCTCCTGGATGAATACCTCCATTGAGAAGAGAATTCACTACCAACTTAAACATTCAGTTTCACTTTAGGAGAGTTCTAATGATTCAAAAGTTCTTTATGTTGAGTCTAAGCCTGTCTCTCAGTAATTTCCACTCATTGCTTATAGTCCTGTCTTCTAGGCCAGTGAATCTCAAATTTTTTGGTCTTAGGACCTCGTTTGCTCTTAAAATGAGAGCCTCAAAGCACCTTTGTTTATTTAAACTATATCTTTTGATATTTATTGTTGATATTCATTCAGTCATATATAACTCTTTATGACCCTGTGGACTATAACATGTCAATACTGTCCACTAGGTTTTCTTGGCAAGGTTACTGTAGTGGTTTGCCATTTCCTTCTCCAGAGGCAAACAGAAACTAAGTGACTTGCCCAGGATCACACAGCTAAGAAGTACCTGAAGCCAGATTTAAAAATCAGGTCTCCTTAATTCCAGGCCCAGTGTTCTATCCTCTGAGCCATCTGGCTTACCATATTAGAAATTAAACCTGATAGATTTTTAAATATTCAATTCATTTAAAAAAACAATAAACCCACTTCATGTTAATTATATACATTGTTAACATATTTTATTTAAAATAGCTATTTTTCTAAAACAAAAAAATTTTAGTGAGAAAAATGAGTGTTTTACATATTTTTGCAAATCTCACCAATCTTTAGAGTTTCACATGTCCTTTGGACTGATTTCCCCCAAGAGGATTTCAAACTATGAGATATCCTGCCAATCCTTCCAACAAATTCTCTAAAATCTATTCTTCCCAAATCTAGAATAAACAACTTGCTCATAGTTGTCGTCATTAGGTATAAAGTTGGGGGTGAGGATGGTTCTAATTTTATGCCTGACAAAAAGTATAATTTTCCCTAAAACTGATTGGAAACATTGGTTGGTTTAAATATATTATAATAAGCAATTGCCTAAATATAGAAGAAAAGGAATAGAAGTACCTTGTCGTTTTAAATTAGCTTTTTCAAAGTAATAGCTTGTTGTTTTGTTTGTAGTGACTGACTCTTTGTGATCCCATATATCCTAGCATGCTAATATGGTCCATGGGGTTTTATTCGCCAAGATACAAGAGTGGTTTGTCATTTCCTTCAACAACATTAAGACAAACAGAAGTTAAGTGACTTGCCCAGGGTCACACAGATAATAAATGTCTGAGGCTGGATTTGAACTTGGGTCCTCCTAACTCCAGGCCAAATGCTTTCATCCACTGAGTCATCTAGTTGCCTCCTAATTCTTTATATTCTTTATGTGCACACAATGCACCCTTCTTCAGGTGTATCAATGCACTTGTAATAGTATAGGTGTAAGCACAACTTCCCCACATAGCCACAACCCATCCATGCCTTCTCACCCTATTCACTTCTCTCCACTGACCTCCCAGAGCCTCCAGAAAGGATTTATCCAATGTGCAAGAGCCCTTCATTTGGTCTTTTTTTTTTTTTTAAGCTTATACTAAATATCAGTTCCAAGGCAGAAGAATGGTAAGGGCTAGGCAACTGGAGTTAAGTGACTTGCCCAGGGTCACATAGCTAGAAAGTAATCTGAGGCCAGATTTGAACCCAGGATCTCCTGTCTCCAAGTCTGGTGCTTTTTCCACTGAGACGTCTAGCTGCCCCTATCTAGGTCTTTATTAAATTTCCTGGATACCAGTGCAGAGACTGAACTGTTCATCTCTTATTCCTTACTCCCCAGCAAACCTCCTTTTTTGTGCATACTTTTCCTGAATGATATCCCTTCTACAGCATAGCATGCAATTAGAGAGCCAGGCTTAGGATCAGTACCACGTAGGTTCTAGCCTTGCCTCCACATCTACTAGCAGTGTGGCAATGGACGAGTTGTTGACTCAACAGAAACCCCAGGTAATCCTTTAAGATATAAGGTACATTCTGCATCAATGAAATGAGCTTTCACATTAGGAATTTCCCCACCCTGAAGAAATGGCAATGTCACACTAAAAAAATATCCCTTACATTTCTTCTCATACATAGGTCATTGTTAAATATATGCTAAAATCTATTTCAATTTAATTCTATAATTTAATAAGCATTTTATTAGCACTTATATGCCAGGCACTACATAGTACCAGGGATTAGGGATACAAAGGTAAAAACTCAAACAGTCCCCACACTCAAGATAGTCAGTCTATAATTCCCAGCATACACCTCTTCACTAATCTTTGAGTTATCCATAATTTTGATTTCTTAGAGATTACAGTGTTCAAAGATTCATAATCATACAGCACCACCAAGAGAACATTTGTATTAAAAAGATATCCTTGTGTATTGGGAACAGCTTGGGATTCTTAAAGTCACTGCATAATTTCACAGATGCCATCCAGCCCTTTCTTTTCCTCCTGTTCAGTTCTGAGCCCAATCCTTTGTCTATCTGCAGTGCCAATCCTTGATCTATAAACTGGTGTTCTAACTCAGTGGATTGCCCATCCAACTGAATGTCATAAGGCAGAGAGATGGTGCACTAGCTTGAATGCTGGACCTGAATTCAGGAAAACCAAGTTTAAGCAAGCATTAGACACTTAACAGCTGTGAGATCCTTGGACAAGTTATTTCACCTCCGTCTACTTCAGTTTTCCTGATCTGTAAAAATGTGGATAATAACCGTACCTACTTCTCAAATTTATTCTGAGGCTAAATTTTTGTAAAGTGCTTTGTAAACCTTAAGACACAATAGCCTGGTGACAGTCTTCACATTACATTTTTTTCATCCTTTAGTTATTTTTTCCCATGGATCTTAAGCCAATCTCATGTGACTAATCATGGAGCTCATCGAGGACACTATCTTTTCCTTCTACATTCCTCTCCCTTGTATTTAAATCTGGCTCTCTGTTCAGCAAGTTCAGCCGTTCTGTTGACTTCATTACAGGCTTGGGGTTTTACATTAAGATAAAAGAACTTTGTATTAAAATACATTTTCAGAGATTGTTCCATGAATTAGATAATAGCCTTCATTTTTCCTAACATCTCTGAAAGGGTGACTAACCAGCCAAGGATTAAGTAGCTGGGGAACAGCCGTGGTGAACCTGGGCATTTGGATGCTGCAGTTTGGTTTGTTTTGGCCTCCCATCACCCATGCCGAAATTTGATAGCTGTTTATTTAGCTAGTCTTTCTAGTTCTCCCTTTTCTTCAGCTTGATTTATTTCAGCATAACAAACAGCTACTGTTTTATCTGTAGACCCCAGCTATGTTTGAGCCATCTGTAGGTGACCATAGTTTAGTTCATTTGAAGCAAGCCTGTGCTGCCAAAGAACAGATGTAGTAAATCCATGCTTTCACTTTCAAATGAGTCCTTCCCTGTGGAAAGCCTTTTAACCTAAAGTTAGTAAGATTATAAAAATCAAATTGAAGATGACTTTTATGCCCTAAACTTTTTTGAGGAAGTAACAATGAAGAGCTTTTGTTTCACATAAGAGAGAGAGAATTTTTTTAAGTTCCCTTACTGGTGTATCCACAAATCGTGTTTTGAGCCTTCTGATGATGTAGTAAATAAAATAAGGTGAATATGAAAGGACTTTCTTTTTTCACTTTTTCCTTTTCTTTTTTTTAACCTTTACTTTCTGACTTAGTAACAACTCCTGGACAGAGGGGCAAGGGCTAGGCAATCAGGATTAAATGGCTTGTTCAGGATCACATAACTAAGAAGTGTCTGAGGCCATATTTGAACCTAAGTCCTCCCAACTCCAGGCCTGATTCTATCCACTGAGCTACCTAGCTGTCCTAGGATTTTCAAAGAATTATGCAAACTTGAGGAGAAAGGGATTAAAAGAAAACTGGATGCAAAACTATAGACTTTCTCTATATTTAATAAAGGGATTTAGAGCTTGGGACAGGTTTTGGTCTCCTCACACCAGAAATTCAACTGACATTTTAATTTTTTTTTAATTTTTATTTTGAATATTTCCCCCTAGTTACATGTTTCATATTCTTTCCCTCTCCCCCAAGACCCCCTAACCCTCCCTTAGCCAACACACAATTCCACTGGGTTTTATGTATATCATTGATTTTGACCTAATTCCATATTATTGATAGTTGGACTAGAGTTATCGTTTAGTGTCTACATCCCCAATAATATCTCCATCAGCCCATGTATTCAAGCAATTGTTTTTCTTCTGTGTTTCTCCTCCCACAGTTCTTCCTCTGAATGTGGCTAGTTTTCTTTCTCATAAGTCCCTCAGCCTTGCTCTGGATTCTTGCATTGCTACTAGTAGAGAAGTCCGTTATGTTCGATTGTACCACAGTATATCAACAACTGACATTTTTAGATAGCCTTCAAAAGAAGATTTTTTAACTAATCAATTTTTTTCTAACTGCTTTTATGATTCCTTTGGACATCAGTAAGAATGCTATGTAATTGTATAAACAGAACTGGTATTGTACATATAATCAGCTTTCCGTTATTTATACTGAGAGAGGGGTATAATGGTTACAGATTATCTAAAAGTAATTTCCCAGTCCGGAGTACATTGTGTAAATTTTTCAGCAGTAGATTTTCCATATTAATACTAATGGTTAAAATCTTGTATTCCATGACTGCATAAACTACATGGTAAGGAGAAGTAAATAGAAGCATTTCTTTACAAAGAGGAAGCCAACCTGAGATTCAGATTTCTTGAATAGTTCACAAGATGAACTTGAAATATGAACTATCTGCGGCAGGCTTCCTGTATTTCTTTCCACAAGAAAGTCGTCATTTTTGTATGCAAGTGGTAAACAAATATGTTATCTATCACTTCGTATTTTAAAATAGATGAATGGGTTTTTTTTAAGTGCTATGAACTCATCCCATGAAAAGACACAGATTCTTTCATCTTCTCCACACTTAGCATGTCTCTAGAAAACCTAAAAAGGAGGAGGTTAAGAAACATGGATCCTAGTCTCAGTTTTACTATTAACGCACTGCAGGACTAAGTCACTTCCTTCCTAGGACTTCAGTTTCCTAGTCTGTACAAATAATCTCTAAAAAAAGTTCTTCTAGCTCTCCTATTCCATGATTATATTTCTTTAGACCCTTAGAATATTTCTTTTCAACCCAGGGCAGGATCTAATTTGTATAGTAAATAAAGACCATATTATTCATTTTGGGTCTATATATACAAATGGTATGGGGCAACTAGGTGGCACTTTGGATAGAATACCAGGCCTGGAGTAAGAAAGACCTGGGTTTAAATTCAGCCTAAGACACTTAATAGTTACATCAGTCTGGGTAAGTCCCTTAACCCTGTTTGCATGTTTCTTCATTGCAAACCACTCTAGCAATTCTGCCCAAAAAATCCCAAATGAAGTCATGAAGAGTTGGGCATGACTTAACAACAACAACAAAAGCATGCAAATGGTTATAATCTAGGTGTGATAGCTCATGCCTCTACTTTCTATTACTGAGGAGGCTGAGGCAGGTGGATCGCTTTGAGTTTGGGAGTTCTGAGCTGAGGTAGGGCAAAAGCCAAAGAGTGTCCCACTTATCTCTCGGGTGTAGAAGACCACAAAGCCAGTTAGGTGGAGCAAACTAACACAAGCCAGACCAGAAGAAGGACAAAGCTTCCATGTCCATCAGTATTGACATCAGGTCTAGGAGTGATCTTTGTACTTCAGCATAAGCAAGAGAGGAGATCTGGGCTCCCCCCCAAAAAAGGTTATAACTAAGGTTTTCAATAGTGGTGGGGAAAATAAATAAGAAGAGTTCTGTGGTTTCTGTTTCATTGGAAGTTTCAATGTAACTGCCATCTTTTCGGTTTGGCCTAAACACTAAGGAGCAGCATCTGGGAAAAACGATTAGTAATGTTCCCTTTTCTCCTATTAAGGACAAGGATATGAAGAATGTAAATTTCTCTTCATGCCAGCTGAAGCCCTGAGATGACTTGAGATATTAGAAGAGCAAGAGACAGATGTTCTTATAAATGATCCTTTTTTCCTGGCACAGAGGGACATACCCACCTTGTCATCACATTTGCCAGTCTGGCAGTGTTAGACCCTAAACAAAAGTCTTTTATGCATAGGAAGCTGTTCCACAAATTACTTGACTACAGTTTTACCTAAGAAAACATTTCCGCCTACATTGTGTCATTCCTGTTCATAAGACTTTGAATAAATAATTTTTCCATCTCTTAGCCTTAGTTTCCTCATCTGTAAAACCTATAAAATAGCCTCTAGGGCTGTTGTGAAGATCAAAAAAGGAAGCATCTTTGAGCACATTTTGAAAATGGGCTGTGCCATTGCATTATTACTTTCTTCATCTATAAAATTGAGGGAGTAGGATTAATCAATCACTGAGTGACCTTCCAGCTCTATGATTTCATGTTTCTATAATTATTATTATTTTTCTTATGGCTCCATCATCTGACAACAGGTTGGAATGTCTGGTACCTATGAGTTCTAATTGAATCATCAGCTCCTTGGGGCAAGACATATTTCCTCTATTGTAGTTTTACCATCTGGAAAATGAACAGAAACCATCAGGGTGTGATAATTCATTAATTAATGTTGATATGCAAAGTTTCATACCGTACTTTGAATTAAAAAGTAAACTAAAAATAGGATTCTTTTTCAAAGCCCACAAGGGGAGGATTTTAACCTCTCATCTCCTGTTGGCTCCCATTATCTTACATGTAATTCAGATCAGTGGGATGAGGAAGTCAAGGAACCTCGGGATTCCAGAATCTCTTCTCACAATAAACAGACTCATAAGGATCTTGTACTTTGAAATCACCTAATCATGTCTTTGTCCCACAGCTACCTTTACATCCCTTTAACAACTCCCAGCTCTAGTGGTTGTTGGAGCTAAATGCTGCACATTTCAGAGGGATTAGTCAACAAGCTTTTTGTAATGCATTGAAGCTTGAGAGGGCTAAGGAACAGCTACATTACGGTACTGTGAGTGTGCCAGCTTCCTAGAATAGGGCCTCTCAAAAAGAGTGGGCCACTAGTCTTGCAAAGCCCTTTATGAATAGTGTGTTGCTTCAGACATAACTAATCTGCTTTGGCAGATTGAAGCCATGTGTTCTGTCCATTGTCCTCAGCCAGCAGGGCCCAAAGCAAGCATTTCCAGACAGGGTGGCCAACCTTGGCAGTGTGAGTCTCCAAAGACTTTTATCTTTTATCATTTCATAAACCTTTGGGACATTCTAGTGGAGATGGCTGCCCCTGCCTTCACTGATTTTTATTTTCAATCAAGGAAACTTTTTTCTTTCTTTGAGTTTTTGTTCTCTCTCATCAGTATCAACTCCATTTTCCATACCAGTAGAGAGAAGCCTCTCCATGGTGTAGCCTGCCTTCAGTGGGATTTCATTTCAGGAAAATATCCACAGGAGTCACAGGTTATTTCTTTTTTATATAGCTCACATTTCTATGCATCCACACAATAACCCTGTGGTGTAAGCAATTCAAGTGTTATTAACCCAAATCTTTTGAGTCCAACCTCGTGACGTAATTGCTGTAGGGAACTCAAAAATAGGAAACTACTGATGCTGATGGGCAACAACTCTGCAATTTATTTTTTTTAAACCTTTACCTTAGATCTTGGAATCAATTCTGTGTAATTGATTCCAAGGCAGAAGAGCAGTAATAAGGGTGAAGTGACTTGCCCACACAGCTAGGGAGTATCTGAGAACAGATTTGAACCCAGGATTTCTCATTTCTAGACCTGGCTCTCAATCCACTGAGCCACCTAGCTGCCCCCACTGCAACTTAAACACTTAAGGATTTGCCTAGATCACCGAAAGGTTAAATGACTTGCCCAGAATCACATAAATAGTCTCTATAAGAAGTAAGCCTTGAAGCCAGATTTTTCTTCACTCCAAGGCCATTAACCCACTGATCCCACATGTAATAACTTAAACTCATGATATTTTGTCAACTTAGAATCATGTAGTGACAGAGGCAGGAGATCTTCAAAAAGCAGATCCTCTTGACTCCAAAACACTACATTGCTGACATTACTTATAATAACTTATATTCATATAATATGTTATAGATATAGAATTAATCACATTATCAGGTCAGGGCTTAGGATAGGACCTGGCACATAGTAAGCACTTAACACTTGTTGACTGGCTGACTTAACATTATCTTACTTGTAAGGTGGATAATGTTCATTGTTGTTATTTGGTCATTTCAGCAATATCCTGACTCTTCATGACCCCATTTCAGGTTTTCCTTGAAAAAATATTGGAGTAATTTACCATTTCTTTCTCCATCTCATTTTTACAGATGAGGAAACCGAGGCAAACTATTAAATGGCTTGCCCAGGGTCACACAGTCAATAAGTGTCTGAGGACAAATTTGAACTTAGGTCATTCTGACTCTAGGCTTGGCATTGTACCTACCTAGCTGTCCTAAGATAGGTAGTATTTATTATATACATATGTGTGTGTGTGTATATATATATGTATATATAAAAAACTCCAGTTAACTAAGTGGATTAATTAATTGCCCAAAGTGATCTAGCTAATTAAGTAACAGAGCTCAAATTCAGATCTTTTGATTCTAAGTTTAATGATCAGGGTGTTGGGGTCTGAATGGATTGCCACCCAAGGAGCACACAGAGACAGTGCAATCCAAGCAAATCTCAGCAAGAGAGTTGGGGGGGGGGCATAGTCAGAGTAAAGATTATATACATTTGGGGTTCCAGGCTGGTGCTCAGGAGTTGGCAGTAAACTTAGGGGGTGGCAGGTAAGGTGGCGGGTGTCGGCAGACTCAGGGGCGCCCTGTAGTTCTGAAGTGGAATTTCTATAGCCTTTGTAGTTAGTGGTTTTTGGCTGACTCCCCAAGCATGTAGGGTTTTTATGCTACATTTGGGAGCCTAATGAACATCATATTGTTAGTGACCGTGGATTTCTCCAAGACATCCTGACCTGTTAGTAACCTTGGGTTTCTCTGAGCCATCCTGATCGGGGAGTCCCTAGCTTGTGTTTGCTTGTGGTTGCTTAGTTTCTGTGTCATAAATTTGGGGTTCTACAAGGAAATATGAGGAAATATCCAAGAGCACGTGGAGGTATTTATATAGAATGATGTTTCAGATCAGTAATAGTCCCAATGAGCAGATATGAGACATGCCTTCTGCCATGTAAAATGAAGGATCCACTAGATTAGAGTTGTCACACTTTCTACAAGGCAGCAAAAGAGTGAGGTACAGAACCAGATTAAAATGTAACAGGCAATAGAGAGCCAGGTTTAGAGATGGGAGGTCCTGGGTTCAAACCTGGCCTTAGACACTTCCTACCTGTGTGACCATGGGCAAGTCACTAAACACCCATTGCCTAACCCTTATTGCCCTTCCATGTTAGAAATGATACTAATATGGAGGGTAAAAAAAAATGTATTGAGGAAATCTTTAAATAAATTACAATATAGGGGTTCTGGGTTAAGATGGCGGCAGAGTAAGAAGCAGCCCTTAACCTCTCCTGACCGAAACACACAAAACTCCTCAAGGGGACATAAAAACAAGTCCAGATGAAAGGAGGAACCCCACAACAGGGCACAGCGTGGAAGGTACGTGGAATCGAGGCATTTCCATGCTATAAAGGGGTGAAACAGCTCTCACTAAATCGCGGGCTGAGCAACCACCCCACCCCCACCCCCTCCAAACAAATCTATAGCGCCGAAGCCAGCTAAAAAGAAATAGAGCAAGTTTGGGGCACCCATCAAGTCATTGGCAGCTCCGGAGACTGTTCCTGAGAGCAGCAAGATTTGGGACCCCAAAAAGCTAACGAACGCACACAAAATTTGAGCGCGGGAGCAGGGCGCCGAGAGTGGACGCAGGGCACAGAGCGCGGGCTCAGAGCGCGGGCGGAGGCAAGGGTGGAGGCAGACACAGCCACGAGCTAAAGCTCTGAAACCCTGAGTGGGGAACCAGTGCAGACAGGTATACGACTGTGGAAGCAGTGCCCTGAGACTTGTAAAGAAACCTCCTGCAGAGGATCAAGCAAGGGGGTCCACCAGGGGGCTTGACCTTGGAAAAAACCAGAACTCAGACCTCAGGAGCCAAAAGACCCTGAGCGCGAGGATGAACCTGAGAAGCTGCTGGACTAACCATGGCTACCCAGTCTCAGGAAGTTCAGAAGAGAAAGATTAACAACAAGAAAAAGAAGTCTTTAACACCCAACAACTTTTACACAGAGAAAATCCAGACAACCGAGCAAACCGAGGAGGAGAACAAACAAGCATCCAGACCCTGCTCAAATAAAGAAAACTCACAAGCTATGGAAGAGTTCAAAACTGAGATTTTGAGGAAAATGGAAGAGATATGGCAAGAAAATAACTGTTTAAAAGGTAGAATCTTGCAAATGGAAAGTGAGGCTCAGAAACCAAATGAACTGATAAACAAATTGAACACCAGAAATGACCAGATTGAAAAGGAATACCAGAAGATTATGGCCGAAAACCAGAAGATCATAGCCGAAAACCAGAAGATTACAGCCAAAAATCAAAAGATCATAGCCGAAAACCGAAAGATTATAGCCGAAAACCAATCCCTAAAGGCTAGAATTGAGCAATTAGAAGCTAATGATCTCTCAAGACAACAAGAACAAATAAAACAAAGTCAAAAGACTGAAAAAATAGAAGGAAACATGAAATATCTCAATGAGATCGTGACAGACCAAGAAAACCAGTCTAGAAGAGACAATTTGAGAATAATTGGTCTTCTAGAAAAACCAGAAATTAATAGAAACCTGGACTCCATACTAACAGAAATAATTCAGCAAAATTGCGCTGAAGTCCTACAACAAGAGGGCAATATAGACATTGAAAGGATTTATAGAACACCTGCAACATTCGATCAAGAAAAGAAAACACCCAGAAATATAATTGCCAAATTCAGGAGTTTCCAAGCAAAAGAAAAAATCTTACAAGAAGCCAGAAAGAGACAATTCAAATATCAAGGAGTACCAATCAGGATCACACAGGATCTGGCAGCCTCCATGCTAAAAGATCTCAAGGCTTGGAATACGATATTCAGAAAGGCAAGAGAGCTGGGCCTGCAACCACGGATCAATTACCCATCAAAATTGACTATATATTTCCAGGGGAAAGTATGGGCATTCAACAAAATTGAAGAATTCCAGGTATTTGCACAGAAAAGACCAGGACTAAATGGAAAGTTTGATATCCAAACACAAAAATCGAGAGAAACATGAAAAGGTAAATAAGATACAGAGGGGAAAGAAAGAAAACTCATAATTTTTAAATTTGCCTTTTTAAGGGCCTCAGTGAGATCTAATTATCTGTATTCCTATGTAGAGAAATGTTATGTATAATTCTCTGTAGTGAACTCTATTCACTATTATAATATTCACTATTATAGTAATCAGAAGAATAATTAGCAGGGTGAGGGTGGAACACTAAATAATCTAAGATGACATGGGGGGTGGGAAAGAGGGGGTGAATAGCAGGGGACACCAAGAGAAACTTGAGTGAATAAGAAAATAGGATATTCTATTACACACAAAGAGGGCATGGGAGGGAGAGGGGACAAATACTATTATAAGAAGGAGAGGAAGAGAGCATAAAGAGGTAATAATCAAACCTTACTCTCAGTGTAATCAACCCGGAGAGGGAAGAGTAGCTATACTATCCATTTGGACATAAAACTCTTATCTAACCCTTCTGAGAAAGTTAGAAGGGATAAACCAAGGGGAGCAGGGGAGTGGGGAGGTCAAAAAAAGGGAGGGGAGAAGGGGGAGGGAATTCATAAGGCCTTTAAAAACAAAAAGAGGGGGAAAAATAAGGGAGGGGCTAGAAAGGGAAGTTAATCAAGGGAGGGGATAAGGGATAGGGGCTCAATAGCAAACCACTGGTTTAAAAGGATATAGTTTAAGGAGAAGGGATAGGAATGGGGAAAGATTTGAAAATGTCAGCAAATGCACAACTGATGATTATAACTCTGAATGTGAATGGGATGAACTCGCTCATAAAACAGAAGCAAATAGCAGAGTGGATTAGAAACCAAAATCCCACCATATGTTGTCTACAAGAAACACATATGAGGCAGGTGGACATACACAAGTTTAAGGTTCAGGGCTTGAGCAAAATCTTTTGGGCATCAAATGAGAAAAAGAAGGCAGGAGTGGCTATTATGATTTCTGACAAAGCCAAAGTAAAAATAGATATGATTAAAAAAGACAGGGAAGGTCATTACATCCTGATTAAAGGCAGTATAAACAATGAGGAAATAACACTGCTCAATATGTATGCACCAAGTGGCATAGCACCCA